>NC_067309.1:664501-860121 GCF_020740795.1 Apus apus | reverse complement strand
GGAGGACTTTTCACCGGAGAAGATGGTGAGAGGACAAGGGGTGATGGTTTTAAGCTGAGAGGGGGGAGATTGAGGTGAGAGATTAGGAAGAAATTCTTCACTCTCAGGTGGTGAGGAACTGGGATGGGTTGCCCAGGGAGGTTGTTGATGCCCCAGCCCTGGAGGCTTTTAAGGCCAGGTTGGAGGAGGTTTTGTGCAGCCTGGGCTGGTGGGAGGGGTCCCTGCTCATGGCAGGGGGGCTGGAACCTGATGGTCTTTAAGGTCCCTTCCAACCTTGATGATTCTATGAAATGACATTTGAGCCCGTGAGATGTTCCTGGAGCCCTCACACAGCTTCTGTTTCTCCCAGAACCCTGAAGGAAGGCTTGGAAGGGCATAAGCTGGACACAGAGACCTTGGTGAATGTCCTCTTTGCTGAGCTGAAGGCCTACAAGACTGTCCAAGGTGACACGGGGCAGGAACGCTACAACGTCCTCTGCGACCTGCTGGAGCTGTGCCCAGAGGAGAGTGGTCGCCTGCATGAGAGAGCCATTGGCTTGATGGAGCTGGCCCAGGTCTTGTGCTACCACAGCTACTCCCAGCAGACAGACTGGTGGGTGGACACTGGCACACTGAGATCACCCCTCTGTGTCCCTGAAAGTCCCCAAGGAGCATTCGAGGGTCCTCAGGGGCAGTTTTAAGGATCTGGAGTGTTATTGTTCTGGCTGTTTGCTCTGTTTGGAGTCCTGAGATGTACCTGTGCCTCCCCTTAAAATGCTCCAGGGGTTTTGGGGACCAAAGGCTGTTTCTGATCCCTCTCTCTGGCAGCTCCTCCCTGGACTCAATCCATGAAGCCTTGAGGCTGCTGGAGCTGGTGCCCAGGAGTGCCCAGAACCAGGACCAGCTCCTTGATGACCAGGCACAGGCTCTGCTCTGGCTCTACATCTGCACCCTGGAGTCCAAGCTGGAGAAGGTGGGCGGGGGGGGTGGGCAGAGCAGGGCTGTGGGACACTGAAAGGTCCAAATCTGGGAACACCACAGGGCTCTGTGCTTGTCAGGTGCCCTCAGCCTTGTTGGCAGTGCTCAGCTCTTCACTGGGGCCACCAAAGGACACCTAAACCCCACTGGAAACCCTGGGGTGTCTCAAGGTGCATTCTCCCCCACTGCAGAGCATAGAGAGAGACCAGAGAGCCAAAGCTCAGGGGCTGAAGAAACTGGAAGAGTTTGAGCCCAATGACCTCAACCACGAGGACAGGCTGCTGGAGGACCCGTTCCTGTACGATGGAGTCCACTTCAGCCTGGCAGCAGAGAGTGGTGAGGATGCTGGCGGGTTTGGCCCTTTAAGAAGAGGCTTTTTAGGAGGGCCTGGGTTTGGGTCAGGGTGTCTCAGACCCACGCTGTGCTCTCAGCTCTGCACCAAAGCCTGGATGATGCCTTCACCTTGTGGAAGCAGCTCCTGGGGACGCGGCGTGTCCCGGCCGTGCGCAGCCCTGAGCAGACCGCGGCCTCCCTGCGCCTCCTGGCAGCTCTCTACAAGCTGATGGCCAAGGTGATGCTGTTGGGGAGGGGGCTGGTGGCACAGCAGCCTCCCTTGGCACACAGTCCCTCTCAGGTGGCCTCTGAGTGTAACTGGGGGGTGGTTTCCTGTCCCCAGCCCTTGCAAGCCATGGAGACCTACCTCCTGGTCAGAGACCTGTGCCGTGCGCTCGGGGACAGCCTGGGCATGGCCAGTGCCCTGGGCCAGGTCACCAGGCTGCTCTTCCAGCTGGAGTGTCCCAACTATGCCCAGGTAAGTCTGGCAGGGAGGGAAGGGGCTGCAGGGCTTGCTCAGCCCTTCCCTGAGGCTGCAGCCTTGATGGTGACATGTTTGTTTCCAGCTCTTCCTGGAGGAGATGGAGTCCTGTCTGCAGAAGGCTGATGGCAGTGACAGCTCCTACCTGCTGCAGCAGCAAACCTGCCTCCTGCTCCGCAGCCAGCTCTGCTGCACCAACCACCAGGTGAGGCTCCTAAAAACCCTCTTCTAACTCAGAAGTGGTGTCAGAGGGTGAGAGGAGGCTGCAGCAGCTCTGTCTGTCATTAGCTCTCACGAGGAACCTTGAGCATGGGGACGCTCTGAACCACAAATGGTGACTCTTTCTTGCTCTGCAGCTTGAAGAGGGGCTCACCCTGTTGCTGCAAGTGCTCCAGAACCTTCCTCATCAAAAAACCACAAAGGTCTGGTACCTGCTGCGAGCCCATGTCCTTCAGCTGGTGACTGTCTACCTGAGCCTCCCCCCTGCCTGCCTCTCCCTGGAGCTTCGGCAGCAGCTCTTTGCCCAAGGTGAGTTGCTGGGATGGTTAAAACCCTCCTGAGGTGCACCAGCCTGGCAGGGGTCATGGATGAAACAGTCATGGAATGGTTTGGGTTGGAAGGGATCTGAAAGACCGTTTAGTTCCAACCTCCCTGCATGGGCAGGGACACCTCCCACCAGCCCAGGTTGCTCCAAGCCCCATCCAACCTGCCCTTCAACACTGCCAGGGATGGGGCAGCCACAGCTTCCCTGGGCAACCTGTTCCAGCATCTCACCACCCTCACAGGAAGGAACTTTTTCCTAATGTCCAACCTGAATCTCCCCTCTTTAAGCTTCAGACCATTGCCCCTTGTCCTCTCACTACACACGTGTAAAAAGCCCCACCCCAGCTTTCTTGTAGGTCCCCTTCAGATACTGGGAAGTTGCTCTGAGGTCACCATGGAGTCTTCTCCAGGCTGAAGTGTTCTTTTCAAATGAGATTTGCCCTGCAAATGTTTGACTTCTGGGTTTCTCCAGCCTGTGTGGGGTGATGAGAGGGAATTTGCTCCGTGCTGGGAAGGGTGTTGGTGGGTGCTGATCCCCACAACTGCCCTCACACAGGGTGGCAGATGCCTGAGATGGCTCTCAGTGAAGCCCAGAAGCTTTTCCGCAGCATCATCCTCCTGCTGATGGGCAGTGACGTGCTGGGCTGCCGGGCAGGGGTGTCTGATGTCCAGTTTGTGGATTGTGGTGAGCTGGTGGGGACCAGAACCCCCTGGGATCCCCCCTGCCCCTCTGGAAAGTGTCAGGCTCTTTGCCTGCTACTCTGGGAAGAGCAGCTTGGGTCACCTTCTTGTCCTGCCTCACAGGGGACAACCTGCTGCTGAAGTGGCAAGTGCTGGCAGACATGCTGGGCTGCTTGGAGCACCTGGTGGCTCTCCTCAGCAGGTTGGAGATGGTGTCTAAGGCTAAAGCCTTCTGCTTGGAGGCCATCAGGCTGGCCCAGAAACTGCAAAGCACCCGTTGGTGAGTTGTCCATGCAACTGGGGAACAGCCTGGCCCTGAACTTGGGGGATGCTTGATCAGGGATGAGCTGCCTTGTAGCCACAGGGGACATCAGGTGTTCCTGTCCCTTGGAGGGGACTGGTCCTGGCTGGGAGGGTTTGGCACCTTCTCAGCTTGGTCTGGGGCAAGCAGCTGCCCTGAGGGGTGTTAACCCATGAATCCAGCTCACCAGGTTGGGTGTGAGTTTGTTCCTTCTGGGGATGGAGTAGGGGCTGTGGTTGGGGTGGCTCTGAGGGCTGCCTTTCCATCTGCCCCCCAGGTTGGCTTCCTTCCTGGTGCTGAAGGCCCAGCTAGAGCTGCAGCAGAGTGAGCTGGAGCTGAGTAACTTCAGCCTGGAGCATGTTCTCTTTCTCCTGGAGTCCAGCACTGGTGGGTTCCTGCTCTGGACTTGAAGGGGAATGGGGGGCTGAGGTGACCCCCAAGGCCAGGAAGTGCCAGGGGTGACTCTTTGTGAGCTGGAACAAAACATCTGCCTTGTGCAGGTGCTGCTGGAGCAGCCAATCCCCTGTCCCTCCCAGGAGGGTACAGAGGTGGGGGGTGATTCTGAGCCATGTCTGGGCTCATCAAGTGACTCCTCCAGCAGCCAAAGGCTTCGCTGGGGGAAGCAGAAGTGTTGGATCCAGCCCCTCACACCCTTCCTCAGGCTGGTTGTGGTGGGAGCTGGGGGAGGAGGCCAAAATAACCCTCCCCTCCACCCACAGAGCTTAAAGACAGCAAGAAGCAGAAGGACCAGACGAAGATCCTGCCCAGGAAGGGCAAACTCGAGGGCAAGAAGCCACGGACCCCCATCTCTGAGCCCCCTGGGGAAGAGGAGTGTTTCCTGAAGGGCCCGGTGCTGGAGCTGGTGGCCCCGGTGAGCAGGCTGGAGAAGGCAGACGCGCTCACCGCCTCGCCGGAGCTGAAGCCCAAGAGGAGGAAGAGGCTGGCCTTCCTCACCCACCCAGCCTCCTGCCCCTGCTGCCTCTGCTCCGACCTGGCCCTCTCTGCTCTCTGCCTGCGCTGGCTCCTCTGCTGTGCCCAGGCTGAGCTGGCCGTGGGCAGCGTGGCCGGGGGGCTGGCTCTGCTGCGGGCGCTGCGGCCGCGCTGCGCTGCCCTGACCGCCCGCTCTGCCGCCGCGCTGCGGGACGGGCTGGGGGGCAGCCTGCAGCCCCCTGCCCTGCAGCCCCCTGCCCTGCAGCCCCCTGCCCTGGAGATGCTGGACGAGCTGGTGGCCTCTGCCTACGCTGCGTTGGCCGTTCAGAGCCTGGCTAGTCCCCAGCTGGCGGAGGAGCTGCAGGAGGACCTGGAGATGGGGTTGACCTTCCTGGCGTCCTGCAGACCCCACCTGCCCAGCTGGGGGGTCTCCAGGGCCAGCCTGCTGCTTGCCAAAGCCACGGCTGCCATTTACCACGTGGCCTCCAAGCACGGCAGCTCTGTGGATGGTGTCTTTGCTGCTTCTTGGACCTGGCAGCTGTCCACGCTGGCTTCAGCAGAGCCTGAGGAGGTGGCTGTGCCCCAGACCCTCACGACTGGCAAAGCTCGACCCCAAAGGCGCAAGAACACCCCGGCGATGGCCCCTGCTGGGCCCAAGCCCAGAGTGAAGAGGAACCAGAGAGCGAAGCCTGTGGCTGTGCCAAGCAGTGATGATGTCTTTGCTGTGGGTGGCTCAGACAGCGAGGTGCCCCCCATCGTCATCCGCCCAGTGACAGTGCCCTGCACCCCTCGCCAGAAAGCCCATCCTGCCCAGCCACGTGCAGCTGCTGCTGCCAGGACTCCCTTCACCATCTTCAATGAATCCTCCCCACCAGCTGGCAGGGCCCGGCTCCCACGGGCACCCAAAGTCTTGGGGAGGGTCAAGTCCCGCCTGCAGGTGAGTGGGGAGGGGGCTGAGAGGGGCAGCTCCCCTGCCTGGCACCAACCCTGGCACCCCACCTGTCCCTCTGCTTCAGGTGACCTTCAGTGATGACAGTGACCTGGAGGATCTCAAAGCAGGGCTGACCCCCAGAGCTACCCGCAAGAAATCCTGTGCCCAGAAAGTTCTGCCCCCCAAATCCTCCGGGTTGAGGGGGCAGGGCAGCAGTGCCCACCCCCGCAGAGTCCCCCGAGCTGGGGCTGCAGGGGAGAGAAGGGAGCGAGCGACCCGCAGGGCGGTCGGCCGGAGAGAGGAGGAGGAGCGGGAGCTTCTGAGGGCTGTGGAGGAAGAGCATGAGACGAGCTGCAAGGTCTTGTGGGCCTCCAAGGAAGAGGAGGGGGCTCCAGGTGAGCTGGGCTACTCCAGGGATCAGGAGGGGGGGGTTTTGCCTTCATGCACCCCCAAGCAGTTGCGTAGGTCTGTCCCTGCTGCTGCCACCAGTCCGAGGGACCAGGTGCCTCTGTCCCCACAGGCAGGAGACACCTGCCTTGGCACAGGCAGGAGGGCATGGACGGGGAGCAGGAGGTCCTGAGGCAAGAAGCCAGTGAGGACATCATGGCAGCACAGTGGCTGGGCAGGGGGCACCCCCTGCACCCCGAGGGGACCGTCTCCTCAGCCCTGCCCAAGGCTGGTGGTGAGAACCTGGGTGGGTTTGTTCTGGCAGAGCTGGTAACAGATCCAAGACCTCCCTGTCTTGATCTTGACCCACAGGGAGGATTTTGTCCTATTTCCTGGGGAGGGGGACTGGGTGGGCACCAGGCTGTTGGCCAAGAGTAGCATGGGGCTGCTCCATGAGCCTCCAGTGCGTGGGATGCTGGTCTTGGACTGGGAGCTGGTGGCTGCGCTGGGGATGCTGTGTCTGTCCCCTCTGCTCCACCTCCCCTGAGGCCTCTGGGCTGATTCTGCCCTGGGCTTGGGCTGTTTTGTCCCTTCCAGATGTCTCCTCACTGGACACAGTCCTTGAGCTTCTGAAAGATGCTTTCAACTGCATCAGCTACTGCCCTCCCAGTGTGCTCTACAGCCAGCTCTGCCAGCTCCTGGCTCTAGCCACAGGGAACCAGGACCCCCTTTCCACTGCCTACCTGCTCTCTGAGTCAGTCTCCATCACCACTCGCCATCAGCTGCTCAGCATCCTCCACAGGAAGATTCAGTGAGTTCCCTGCTCTCCCCTCCTCCCTGCAGCCTCCCAGAAGGGGTTCACTCCCCACCACCAGTGCCCCAGCAAAGGTGATTTTTGGAGTGGTTATTTCTCCCCTGACCGACTTTGCTTCTGCAGCAAAGAGAAGAAGTCAGCAGGGGATGTGGCCGAGCAGCTCCAGGGGCTGTCCCTGCAGGAGGGGTGTCTGGAAAAACGCTGCCACCACCTCAGGGAGCTCCAGAAACTCTTCACCTTCAGCCCCACAGCACTGGGCTCCGGGGAGCGGGACGGGTTCCAGGCACAGCTGGAGCAGATCCCCAGCGGTAAGGGCTGGTGTGAGCAGAGGGACTGGGCAGCTCAGCACCCCGAGGGTGCCCTGGGGGCTGTCCTTAAGGTCTGGGTGTTGCTTGCAGGGGTGGCTGTGTGTGTGTTGACCCTCTGCAGCATGCAGCCTGGCTGCGTGGGGGACACTCTGCTGCTGACACGGCTGGAGAAGGGCGCTGCTCCCCTCACCCTCCGCATCCCCACTGCTCCCAACACGGTGAGTGTGGGCAGGGCTGGGAGTGGGGCAGCCCAGCTGCTCCTGGGGCTCCAGTGACAGCTCCTTTCCTCCTCCAGACCCCCCTGCACTTGCTGCTGAGGGACTTTGACACCATCCAGAAGGAGCAGAAGGAAGCCAACAGCTGCACGGAGAAGGAGAGCTGGTGGCTGCGCCGCTTCGAGCTGGATGGCAAGATGAAGGTGGGGGGGAAACCCCCCCTGTGCTCTGATGTGGGGGGTGTTTTGGAGAGAACTGGGGCGTCTGGACCCTCTGCTGACTCTGACCCTCTTGCAGAGCCTCATCGAGACCCTGGAGATGCAGGTGCTGGGCTGCTGGAGGGGTGCCCTGATCCCCACCAGCCCCGACCCTGCTCTGGCCGAGGAAGCCGCCCGCCTGCACGCCCAGCTCCGCTGCTGCGGCTGGAGGGACGCAGACCCCAGCCTGCTCAAGGTGCCTGGGCTGTGAGAGGCTTCTGGGGGGCTGAGCCCCTGCTTTGCCTCTGCTCACCCCTTCCTCCTCCCCCCCAGGTGGTGCTGAACGCTGCTGCCCTCCTCACCCCCCATGATGTCCAAGCCTTGGCCTTCGGTCTCTGCCCCGCGCGGCCCCGCCAGGCCCAGCTCCTCTTGCAGGAGCTGCTGGAGAAGCACAGACCCTGCACCAAGCAGCCCCCTGGCTCTCTTGTCCTGGTGCTGGATAAGGTGAGCCCTCTGCTTCTGCCTCACCTCCTGCCCCTGCTGCCTCCCTCCCGCTCACACCCTCCTCCTCTTCCTCCCAGCACCTGCAGAAGCTGCCCTGGGAGAGCATGACCTGCCTGAAGGCTGTGCCTGTGACCAGGCTCCCTTCCCTGCGCTTCCTGCTCAGCTACTCCCTGGCACAGAAGGTGAGATGATGGGGGGGGGAACCCCTCATCTCCCAGCCCCAGGTGTTGGGGGACCCTCCTTAAACCTGGTGCTGGGCTGGCTCCCACTTCTGCCCACCCTCTCCAGCAGCAGCCCCGGTCTGTGCTGAGCCGTGGTGTGGACCCCAGCAGCATCTTCTATGTCCTCAACCCACACAGCAACCTCCTGGGCACAGAGAAGCGGTTTCGGGAATGGTTTGAGAGGTGGGTGGACATCTTTGGGAGGTCGGAGTGTGTGTGTGTGGGGGTGGTCTGTGCCCCCCAGCCCTGCTTACTGCCTCTCCTGCAGGGAGCCTGGCTGGAAAGGGGTGACAGGAGCCGTCCCCAGCCCCCTGCAGATTCAGGCAGCCCTCCAGGAGCATGATCTCTACATGTGAGCATCACCAGGGCTGCTTGGGGACAGCCTGGCTGGGGGTACCCAGGGGGAGGGTCACCCCAGGGGCAGCTTCTCCCCCCAGTTAGATGGGCCCTGGGTGCTGGTTTTTCCTCCAGTTAGAGGGGCCCTGGGTGCTGGTTTCTCCCCCCAGTTAGAGGGGCCCTGGGTGCTGGTTTCTCCCCCCAGTTAGATGGGCCCTGGGTGCTGGTTTTTCCTCCAGTTAGATGGGCCCTGGGTGCTGGTTTCTGCCCCCAGTTAGATGGGACATGGTGCTGGTTTCTGCCCCCAGTTAGATGGGCCTTGGTGCTGGTTTCTCCCCAGTTAGATGGGCCCTGGGTGCTGGTTTCTCTCCCCAGTTAGAGGGGCCCTGGGTGCTGGTTTCTCTCCCCCCAGTTAGAGGGGCCCTGGGTGCTGGTTTCTCTCCCCAGTTAGAGGGGCCCTGGGTGCTGGTTTCTCTCCCCAGTTAGAGGGGCCCTGGGTGCTGGTTTCTGCCCCCAGTTAGATGGGACATGGTGCTGGTTTCTGCCCCCAGTTAGATGGGCCTTGGTGCTGGTTTCTGCCCCCAGTTAGATGGGCCTTGGTGCTGGTTTCTCCCCCCAGTTAGAGGGGCCTTGGTGCTGGTTTCTCCCCCCAGTTAGAGGGGCCCTGGGTGCTGGTTTCTCCCCCCAGTTAGAGGGGCCCTGGGTGCTGGTTTCTCCCCCCAGTTAGAGGGGCCCTGGGTGCTGGTTTCTCCCCCCAGTTAGAGGGGCCCTGGGTGCTGGTTTCTCCCCCCAGTTAGATGGGCCCTGGGTGCTGGTTTCTCCCCCCAGTTAGAGGGGCCCTGGGTGCTGGTTTCTCCCCCCAGTTAGAGGGGCCCTGGGTGCTGGTTTCTCCCCCCAGTTAGAGGGGCCCTGGGTGCTGGTTTCTCCCCCCAGTTAGAGGGGCCCTGGGTGCTGGTTTCTCCCCCCAGTTAGATGGGCCCTGGGTGCTGGTTTTTTCTTCCAGTTAGCTGGGACATGGTGCTGTTTTTTCCCCCCAGTTAGATGGGCCCTGGGTGCTGGTTTTTCCCCCCAGTTAGAGGGGTCCTGGTGCTGTTTTTCCCCCCCAGTTAGAGGGGTCCTGGTGCTGGTTTCTCCCCCCAGTTAGAGGGGCCCTGGGTGCTGGTTTCTCCCCCCAATTAGATGGGACATGGTGCTGGTTTCTCCCCCCAGTTAGAGGGGCCCTGGGTGCTGGTTTCTCCCCCCAGTTAGAGGGGCCCTGGGTGCTGGTTTTTCCCCCCAGTTAGAGGGGCCCTGGGTGCTGGTTTTTCCCCCCAGTTAGAGGGGCCCTGGGTGCTGGTTTCTCCCCCCAGTTAGAGGGGCCCTGGGTGCTGGTTTCTCCCCCCAGTTAGAGGGGCCCTGGGTGCTGGTTTCTCCCCCCAGTTAGAGGGGCCCTGGTGCTGGTTTCTCCCCACAGCTACATGGGCCACGGTGCTGGTGCCCGGTTCCTGGACGGCCAGACCCTGTCCCGCCTGGACTGCCGCGCGGTCGCCCTGCTCTTCGGCTGCAGCAGCGCGGCCCTGGCCCTGCGGGGCGGCCTGGAGGGCTCCGGCATCATCCTCAGCTACATCCTGGCCGGCTGGTGAGCCCGGGGCTGGGCAGGGGGCTGTCGCTGGGGTGGGAGCAGGGCTGACAGCTGCCTGCCTTCCAGCCCCTTGGTGCTGGGGAACCTGTGGGACGTGACGGACCGCGACATCGACCGCTACGCGCAGGCGCTGCTGGAGGGCTGGCTGCAGGGGGGCTCGGCTGCCCCCCTCCTCTCCTCTGTCGCCCAGGCCCGCCAAGCCCCCAGACTCAAATATCTCATCGGGGCAGCCCCCGTGGCCTACGGGCTGCCTGTCTGTCTGCAGTGAGGTTTGGGGGGCCTGGAGGGTCCCTGACCCCCCCGCAGAGCAGCAGTGGGGCCTCAGCCGGGCTCTGCTGGAGTGTAATTTATTTTAATGAATGTTTTTATCTGTGTTGTGACAATAAAGCTGCTGCCTTTGCACCTGTCCTTCCCCACTCTCTTCTGTCCCCCTTGCTGCTGGGGGTCACCCACCTCTTCCCCCCTTCTTCCTGCTCCCTCTCACCCTTCTGTTTTGGAATGGGGGGCTCTGGAAGTGCCAGGGGAGGGCAGGGGGTGCTGCCTGCTCGGGGGTGGGCTCTGTCCTCTGTTTCTAGGTGGGGGGGGGGGGCACCTTTTTTTCTCTGGGTGCTCCTTGGGGCCCTGAGGAGAAACACCCCTCAACCCTTTGGGGTCTCTGCCCCTCCCACCCCCCACACTATTCCTGGGGTCTCTGCCCCCCCCTTTCTGAGGTCACAGCCCCCCCCCTTTCTGAGGTCATAGCCCCCCCCCTTTCTGAGGTCATTGCCCCCCCCCATCTCTGGGGTCTCTGCCCCCCTATTTCTGAGGTCACAGCCCTTCCCCCCCCCTCCCCCCCCCATCTGAAGTCACTATGACCCCATTCTTGGGGTCATAGCCCCCCCCCCCCTTTCTGAGGTCACTTTCCCCATGTCTGGGGTCTCTGCCCCCATTCCTGGGGTCACAGCCCCCCCCTTTCTGAGGTCACAGCTCCCCCCATCTGAGGTCACTGCCCCCCCCTCTTTCTGAGGTCACTGCCCCCCCATGTCTGGGGTCTCTGCCGCCTATTTCTGAGGTCATGGCCCCCCCATCTGAGGTCACTACTACCCCATTCCCGGGGTCCCTGCCCCCCCATCTCTGGGTCACCCCCCATCACCGCGGGGGGCGCTGCCCGTTGGGGTGTCCCCCCGGTCCTCCCGGCCGCCAGGGGGCGCTGCGCGGCGGAGCGGCGAGAGGGGCGGGCGCGGGCAGAGCGGCGCGGGGCGGCCAAGATGGCGGCGCGGGCGGAGGAGCTGTCGCTGCCGCAGCTGGAGCTGCTCAAGGGGCAGCTCGACCAGGTGCGGCCGGGCCTGGGGGGGCGTGTGGGGGCAGGACGGCCGGTGTGCGGCTGGGGGGGAGGGGGCTGTGGCGACTGGAAGGGATGTGCTGGGCCAGACTGGGATGGGGGGGCTGAGGCAGAATGTGTGGGGCCAGGCGGGGATGGGGGGATGTGCTGGGCGAGGGAGTGAGGGTTGTGAGGCAGGACTAGGCTGGGGAGAAGTGTGCTGGGCCAGACTGGGATGGAGGAGGAGTGTACTGGGCCAGACTGGGATGGGGGGAATGTACTGGGCCAGACTGGGATGGAGGAGGAATGTACTGGGCCAGACTGGGATGGGGGGAATGTACTGGGCCAGACTGGGATGGAGGAGGAATGTACTGGGCCAGACTGGTCAGTGGAGGAGGAGTGTATTGGGCCAGACTGGGATGGAGGGAATGTACTGGGCCAGATTGGGATGGAGGAGGAGTGTACTGGGCCAGACTGGGATGGGGGGAATGTACTGGGCCAGACTGGGATGGAGGGGGAATGTACTGGGCCAGACTGGGATGGAGGAGGAGTGTACTGGGCCAGACTGGGATGGAGGAGGAATGTACTGGGCCAGACTGAGATGGGGGGAATGTACTGGGCCAGACTGGGATGGAGGGAATGTACTGGGCCAGACTGGTCAGTGGAGGCTGGAGGGGCCAGTCTGGTCTGGGGTGGGGGCACTGGCTGCAGATGGGCTGGGCCAGCCTGGACTGGTGGGACTGGGGGAGCTGGACTGGACCAACCCCCGCCCTGGGGAACAGTGGGGTAGAAACTGGGCAGCTGGACTGGGGGGAGTGAAGGGGCTGGAGCTGAGGGGGGGGTGCCCTGGCCCCATCACGGGTGTGACCCTGGCTCGGGGACACCCCTGGGCTCTGGGGCAGGTGTGAGGCTGCAGCCCCCCCGAGGTGCCTCCTGGGGCTCCAGGACTCGCTCCTTGGGGCCATTCCTGGCTCCATCCTGCCCCCCCAGCCCCCAGAGCCCCCTCCCCTCAGCCAGGCCCTGCCCCCCCAGCCCCCAGAGCCCCCTCCCCTCAGCCAGGCCCTGCCCCCCCAGCCCCCAGAGCCCCCTCCCCTCAGCCAGGCCCTGCTCCCCTGCAGGAGCTGGAGTTCCTCTCGTCCTCCATCGCGCAGCTCAAGGTGGTGCAGACCAAGTACGTGGAAGCCAAGGACTGTCTCAACGTGCTCAACAAGAGCAACGAAGGTGAGTGGGATCCCCCCCATCTCAGCGAGGGCTGGGGGGCCCTGCCAAGCCCCCTGAGGCAGGTACCCCCCTCCCTGGCCTTGCCAGCCCTGGCTGCTCCCCAGAATTGCTCCTGCCCCCCGCAAACTGCTCCTTTCCCCCAGAAAAACCCTGCTCCTTTTCCCCCCCAAACTGCTCCTTCCCCCCCATGGGTGAGTTGTACCCCCCCAGGAGGGGCCCAGATGTTCCCCCCCTGCCCAGATGTTGAGCTGCAGCCCCTTCATCCTCCTCCTTTCCCACAGGGAAGGACCTGCTGGTTCCTCTCACCAGCTCCGTATCCTTTCCTGCCCCTGGAACCCCCCCCAGTTCCCTCCCCCCGGGGCTGTTTGTGCCCCCCCGGCCCCCCCCCCCTCCCGGGGCGCTGCCGGGCTCCGGCCCCCCTGGGATCCAGCCGCAGCTTCCCAGCTGGAGCCTCTGGAGCCACCAAGTGTCCCACGTTCCCTGACACCCCTCCCAGATGTACGTCCCTGGGAAGCTCTCGGACGTTGAGCGTGTCCTGATCGACATCGGAACCGGCTACTACGTGGAGAAGGTGCCAGGGGGACACGTGGGGACAGTGCTGGGCTGGGGGGCTCCCTGCCTTCCCTGGGGACCTCTGGGGGGTGGCAGGAGGGGGTGGCACTTCCCATCTTGGCTTTGTCAGGAGATGAGCCGGGGGTGTGGGGAGGGGACAGGCTGGAGGGCAGGGATCCATCCCGAGGGAGCTGGGCAGGTGGAGAGGTGGGGCTGTGCCAGCCTGGTGGGGTTCACCAAGGGCAAGGTCCTGCCCCTGGGTGGGGGTGACCCCGAGGACAAGCAGAGGTTGGGGGGAGAAGGGCTGGAGAGCAGCCCTGAGGAGAAGGAGCTGGGGTGAGGGTGGAGGAGAAGGAGCTGGGGTGAGGGTGGAGGAGAAGGAGCTGGGGGTGAGGGTGCAGGAGAAGGAGCTGGGGTGAGGGTGGAGGAGAAGGAGCTGGGGTGAGGGTGCAGGAGAAGGAGCTGGGGTGAGGGTGCAGGAGAAGGAGCTGGGGTGAGGGTGCAGGAGAAGCTCCACATGGGCTGGCACCGTGCGCTGGAGCCCAGAAACCCCCCGTGTCCTGGGCTGTGTCAGCAGGAGTGTGACCAGCAGGGCCAGGGAGGGGATTGTCCCCTCTGCTCTGCTCTGCTGGGACCCCCTGGAGAACTGGGGCCAGTTCTGGAGCCCCCAGCACAGGGAGGACACGGAGCTGTTGGAGAGAGGCCAGAGGAGGTCCCGGAGATGCTGGGAGGGCTGGAGCAGCTCTGCTCTGGAGCCAGGCTGGGAGAGTTGGGGTGTCCAGCCTGGAGAGGAGAAGGCTCCAGGGAGACCTTGGAGCAGCTTCCAGTGGCTGAAGGGGCTCCAGGAAAGCTGGGGAGGGGCTTGGGCCAAGGGCAGGAGGGATGGGCCCAGGGGGAAGGGCTTGGAACTGGCAGTGGGGAGATGGAGGTTGGAGATGAGGAGGAACTTGTTGGCTGGGAGGGTGGGGAGAGCCTGGGCCAGGGCAGCTGTGGCTGCCCCATCCCTGGGGGTGTTGAAGGGCAGGTTGGATGGGGCTTGGAGCAGCCTGGGCTGGTGGGAGGTGGCCCTGCCCGTGCAGGGGGTTGGATCCAGATGGTCTTGAAGGTCCCTCCAACCCAAACCTGATGGTTCTCTGAGCAGGAACCTGTTGCTGTGAGGGTGGCAGAGCCCTGGGCCAGGCTGCCCAGAGAGGTGGTGGATTCTCCTTCTCTGGAGCCATCCCAGCCCCACCTGGATCCTGGGGGAGCTGCTGGAGGTGACCCTGCTGTGCTGGGGGTGGCACTGGGGGGTCTCCAGAGCTCCCTCCCAACCCCACCACCCTGTGACTCCTTTCCCAACCCCCCTAAACTCCCCCCCCTCCCCCCTTTTCCCTTCTCCCAGGGCACAGACGACGCCCGAGACTTTTTCAAGCGGAAAATCGACTTCCTGACCAAGCAGATGGAGAAGATCCAGCCGGCGCTGCAGGAGAAACACGCCATGAAGCAGGGTGGGCACCCCACCCCCTCCCCACTCTTTTTCGGGGGGGGCCCTCCCCTCCCCACCCTGAGCAGCCCTCCTGACCCTCCCACCCCCCTTCTCTTCCCTCCAGCCGTGGTGGAAACGATGAGCCAGAAGATCCAGCAGCTCACGGCCCCGGGAGCCTCTCAAGGTGCCACCACCAAGGCGTAGCCTTCAGCCTCACTCCTTGCCCTCCTCACCATCAGGACAGTAGGGGAGGCTGGAGGGAGCCATGGGATGTGGCACAGCCCCCTCAGCTCAGCTCTCCTCATTCCAGGTCTCTGGTGGCTCTTCCCACCCCAGCAGTGCCCCCCTCCCCAACTTTTTTTGTAGGCAGCCCCTGGCTGCTGTGGGGTGGAATAAACAAGAGACTTCTTGAAGCAGGGGCTGTGCCAGGGCCAGCTCCTTCTTGTGCTTCAATCCCTTCTCGTTGTCTTCCAGCCCCTTCTCCATGTCCTCCAGCCCCTTCTCCTCATGCTCCAACCCCTTCTCCCTTTGGTCCAGCCCCTTCCCCAGCTCCTTATCCTTTCCCTGGACACACTCCAGCCTCTCCATGTCCTTGTCATGAGGGGCCCAAAACTGCCCCCAGGATTCAAAGTGTGGCCTCACCAGTGCTGAGCACCAGGGTATAATCACTTCCCTGCTCCTGCTGGTCACAGTGTTCCTGATGCAGTCCAGAATGCTGGTGGCCTTCTTGGCCACCTGGCCTAGCACTGGCTCATGTTCAGCCCCTGATCACCAACATCCCCAGGTCCTTTTCCTCCAGACACTTTCCAGACACTGCCCCAAACCTTGAGTGTTGCCTGGGGTTGGTGTGACCTGAGGGCAGGACCTGGCTCTCAGCCTGGTGGAACCTCATGCAATTGGCCTTGGCTCATGGATCCAGCCTGGCCAGATCCCTCTGCAGAGCCTCAGCCCATGGTTGGGGCTCCTTATTTCCTATGGTTGAAAAGTCTTCTCTGGGCTCAGCATCCAGCTCTTCACCTCCCTTGGCAAAACAGGAGGGGAGGAGCATCTCTACCACCTGTGGACACTTCCAGAAGGATCTGGTCATGTTGGGCTCTCCTCAGCTCAGCTTGTCCCACTCTCCTGCCTTGCTGGGGGGGTTGACTTCATTTCTTTACTCCCCTGAGCAGCCAAACATGTCTCTGAAGGGTTAAAAAACTCCCCAGATCCCTCCATGGTCTTCCTGGGAGCCTCGGGGCAGCAGTTCCCACGCTCAGGTTTGGCTGCTGCTGAGTCCTGGAGCTTCCCCAGGTTAATGGAGGGGAAGCTGGGCTGGGGACTCAGCTGCTGGCAGGGATGGGGCTGAGAGGGACACGATCCAGAGGGACCTGGGCAGGCTGGAGAGGTGGCCAGTGCCAACCTCCTGGAGTCCAACAAGGCCAAGTGCAGGGTCCTGCCCCTGGGTCAGCACAGCCCCAGGCACCAACCCAGGGGGAGAAAGGCTGGAGAGCAGCCCTGAGGAGAAGGACTTGGGGTGGGAGGGGATGGGAAGCTGGACATGAGTGACCAGCGTGTCCTGGAGCCCAGAAACCCCCCGTGTCCTGGGCTGTGTCAGCAGGAGTGTGACCAGCAGGGCCAGGGAGGGGATTGTCCCCTCTGCTCTGCTCTGCTGGGACCCCCTGGAGAACTGGGGCCAGTTCTGGAGCCCCCAGCACAGGGAGGACACGGAGCTGTTGGAGAGAGGCCAGAGGAGGCCCCGGAGATGATGGGAGGGCTGGAGCAGCTCTGCTCTGGAGCCAGGCTGGGAGAGTTGGGGTGTCCAGCCTGGAGAGGAGAAGGCTCCAGGGAGACCTTGGAGCAGCTTCCAGTGCCTGAAGGGGCTCCAGGAAAGCTGGGGAGGGACTTTTCACCAGAGAAGATGGTGAGAGAACAAGGGGTGATGGTTTTCAACGGAGAGAGGGGAGATTGAGGTGAGAGATTAGGAAGAAATTCTTCACTCTCGGGTGGTGAGGAACTGGGATGGGTTGCCCAGGGAGGTTGTTGATGCCCCAGCCCTGGAGGTTTTTAAGGCCAGGTTGGAGGAGGTTTTGTGCAGCCTGGGCTGGTGGGAGGGGTCCTTGCTCATGGCACGTGGAACCTGATGGTCTTTAAGGTCCTTTCCAACCTTAGTGATTCTGTGATGCTATGAAAAGGCAGCTCTGACCCCCCCCCTGAAGCCTCCAGCTCCAGACCTGCCATTGTCCTCTCTTGCTCCTGTACTTCCCACTTGGCACAGGTGGCTCTGGGGGCTTTGGTGGCAGCTCCTGGCTGCCCAAAAGGGTTAAAACCCCTCTGTCCCCCCTCCTTGCCCAGCACCACCTGAGGAATCCAGCTGTGAGGGAGTGGGAGTGACTTCCAGGGGGCTGTTCAAGACAAAAAGCCAGTGAGTGGCTCCGGGGTCTCTCTTGGAGGCTCCTCCATCTCTGGAGGCTCCTCCTGGACACCAGCACCAGAAATGTCCCCATGTCCCACTGCTGGCTCCTCCACCCACAGCCAGGGAAAGCCAGCACCTGAGAACTTCCCTTTTTTAAAGCATTTTTAGGGTGTAAAGCAGGGGCAGGAACCATCTGCTCACACACCAGCCCAGCGCTGAGCTTCTCCCTCCCCTCCTGGAGGAGAAAACCCTTTTCCACCCCCCCCGCCCTCCCTGGTTTTGCAGGAATTCCAGACGCCCACCAAGAGCAATTCACTGGGCTGGATTTACCCCCCTTTGAGACACTGTGCAAGTTTGAGCATTTATTTTATTTTTACACTTAAATATTCTCTTTAAATACAGCGTCATCACCAGGTAAAGGAACTAAAAAAAAAAAAAGGTCCAGGGGAGGAAAAAATATATTTGGAGGACAAGCTTTGGATTCACACTGGAAAATTAAAAATCAAAAGCCACCTTAGACCGTGTGAGATGGGGCTGGGGGGGGGTCGCAGAGTCCAGGGTGAGGACCTGGGGGGTCGCTGGAGCTGCAGAGGGGCCACAAGCTCCTGCAGCAGCTCAGTAGCACCAGAGAGGAGGTGATGGGCTGTTGGGCTTCGTACACGGCAAGAAATGGAGCAGGAACCAGCATTGGTGTCTGAGAGGGAGTTGGAACTGGACAGGAATGAGGACAAAGGGCAGGAATGGACTTTGATTGCACCATCAACAGCAGCGTCAGCTCTGTGGGACGAGAACCAGTCCTGTGAGGTCTTGGCTGATGGTGAGAGCAGCATCCTCACCCGCGGCTCAGGGTTCATTCTGGCAGCTGATGGAGCCTCTGGGCTCACCCAGGGAGTTGCCCAAGGAGTTCCCTGGCACAAGCAGGTCCTCCCCTGGCTGCAGTGGCCAAGGAGCCAGGGAGGGTGCGCTGAGGCCGTTGAAAATTAAGACAAAAAAAAAGGGTGTGTGGGGGGAAATAAATATTGTAACCTATTCAAGTATCACTGTTTGCTTGGGTTTTGCAGCTCGGAGTCGCTCTGTTTCGTGGGGGAGTGGAAAAAGCCCCACGGCCAAACAGGCACCAGCAGGTGGCAGTTCCCTGCGTCAGGGACACGGCCCGTGAGGCGCCCAACGTGGGGCAAGGCTTGTTCCTCCCAGTGTAGCCCTTGTGTGCTGGCTGAGGGCAGTGGGAGCTGCTGCTGGGATGGGGGTCAGCCCTCCACCCCCCCAGGTTTGGAAAGCAGCCCTTTCCCTTCCACTCTGCCCCAGAAAAGGGTCTCCAGGGACTTGGGGCTGGGAAGAGCTGCTTTGCCTGGATAACGGCTCCGCTGGAACCGCACGATGAGGTGGTGAGAGCAGCAAAGGGGCTTCAGCCCCCTGAAACACCTTTGGACAGAGGGAGGTGACCAGCAGGTGAACAAGATGAGCAACAAGCTCTGCAGAGCAATGACAGCACTTTGTCAGCTTGCAGGTTCCTTCTGTTCCTTCTTTTTTCCCTGCTTCCCAGCTGGGACGTCTCCCCTGCAAGCAGCTCCGGGGTTGTTCTCCATTGGATTGAACCCTCCCTCGGGGAGCTCTTCAATCTCCCTCTCCTCCTTGATTTTCTCCTTAAAAAGAATCAGATTTTTCTCCCCCAGAGTCCAAGGGGACAGAGGGGAGATGCTTCCCCTTGGCCGGGATCAAGCTGGAGCAAGGGTAGAGGACAAAGACTCTGGGGACAGGGAAGGGGATCCCCCCTCCCAGCCCCCTACCCCAGTCATGTCCCTGAAGACCCAGCGCAGGGACCTTCAAAGGAGCCAGTTTTGGCAGAAGGCAAAGCAGGGGGAGAGCCAGGGGGTCTCTGGAGGGTGGAAAGTGCTTTTCCTGCCTGTCTGGGGGACGTGGCAGCTGGTTGCCTTGACTCTTCCTGGAGGCCACCAAGGTGCACGGGGATGGACACGGATCTCCACGCTGTGCCTGTGAAGGTCTCCAACTCTTCAAATCCAACAGCCCCAAGTTTCTAGGCCAGCGTGGGAGCTGCAGCCTTGTTCTCTTGTGCAGGGAGAACCTCCCAGCAGGCTCCGAGTCCTTCCTGATCCATCCTGGCCCTTCATGCTGGCTGCACTGGCCGGAGGCATCACCTGGAGGCGCAGGCTGTGCCAGGGCCTGGTGAGCAGTCATTGCAGGGAAAAATAACCCAAAAAAGGGAGAAAAAAAAGGTATTTTTTTTCCTTAAAAGCCGACGAGGGCAGATGTCTTCAGGTGGGAATGGAGGACGGGAAGGAGCTGCCATGGGAAGCAGGAGGCTCCATGTCTGACGTGTCCCGGAGCACGGGTGGCACGTTTGGCATCGGCCAAATGGTGACAACGGTCCCAACGGGTGGTGCCGGGGGGCTTTGGGGAGGGGGCTACACGAGTGGCTCCTGGGAGAAGCTGCTGGACGTGACCCACGGCAGCCAGGCAAGCAGAAGGCTCCTGGCCCCAGGTGAGCAACGCCGGGTAAAATCCTCTGTACAAGGCAGCCCCTGCTCCCCCACCCCCCGGAACTGAATAACCACCAGTTGCTGCTGGTGGTCCATAAAATATTATTGTCAATAAATAAACGAGAGCAGAGGGGGTTGGGGGGAGCTCCTCAGATGGGCAGGACGGGCCCTGGTGGGCGCTCCTCGGCTGAGGGCGGCTCGTGCGCCCGCTCTGGGGCTGGCTCTGGTGGCTCGTGGGGTGGGGAGGGGGGGCAGGGGGGAGCGGCCGCTGCTCGGCAGCCCTCGGAGGACGGAGAGGCCTCCGGGGAGGAGGGAGGGTTTTTGGATAGTTCCCCCTTGCTCAAAGCAGCAGCGGCTCGGCCGCAAGTCACCGCGGGGCCGGGGAGGACGCCGAGGTCTTTCTCGCCTGGGCAGGAGGATGAGGATGAGGATGGCACCGGCAGCTCGGCTGGGCTGCTCTCGCCCTTGGCACCCAGCACTGGCCGTGGCTCCACCTGGTAGTAGAGCATGGGCCCATCGTTCAAGTAGGGCTGGTCACCCACCACCGAGGCCGCCGGCTCCGGCCCGTCAGCGAAGCAGAGGACGGAGGAGCCCGGAGGCAGCTGGGCTTGGATGAGGATGGGGGCGGCGAGACCCGGGCACAAACCCTCTGGCACGGCCAGGGGCTCCTCCAGGATGCAAACGCCCAAGCTCTCCACACTGGAGCCACTGCTGGAGTCTTCCTCGGCCTTCAGCCTCTCCAACTCCTCCGCCGTCTGCAGGTGCATGACGGCCGTCTCGTTCTCCGCCATGAACTCCTGGAAGTCCTGGGTCTCGGGGGGCTGGGGGCCCAGCCAGTCCCCAGCAGGGCCGTGGGGGGCAGCGGCGGCCGCCTCCTCCTCCGGCGCCCGCCCACCCTGACGCTTGTTCTCCAGCTCCAGCTTCATGATGGTGTGGAGGTAGTGAGTCCGCACGCGGATGGGGTTGAACTCGATCCGCCCGGCCATGTTACCGCAACCGTCCCGGGAGCAGCCGCAGGGGAAGGACATGCGATCCACCTGGCAGGGGGACAGAGACGTGGCAGCTCCAGGACCTCAGACTATCCTGCCCCAGAGCCTCAAATAATCCACCCGGGCACTGCCTGATGTCGGGAATTTGGCACTGGGGGAGTTTTTTCCCCAGAACAAGCTGGAGCTGCACCCCAGCCCCTCCAGGACCAGCTGGCACCAGGATGAGGTCCAACAAGCTGCTGTTTTGCCACCGGCTTCTCCTTCCCCGACTCACCTGGCACTTGATCCCTGCCTGGCTGCAGGCACAGGCCTCCGGGTCGCAGTAGAGGCGGCAGTCGCAGCCGCACTCCTCCCGGGAGAGCCGGATCGCCCGCAGCTCCTGCTTCTCCTCCGCGTCGATGCGGTGAACGCCGGACGCCCGCAGCAGCGCGCGGCGGCGCTTGGTGGGCAGGGGCTGCAGGAAGAAGTAGTCATCCACCTCCACGTTCTCCACGTCGATGTCATCGTCGGACACGTCCTCCAGCGTCAGCCCCTCCGCCTCCTCCGACTCCACCGTCCCGTTCTTGGTCAGCTGTGGGGCAGGGGGCCGAGTCAGTGCCCGCCCGGGGGGCACCAGACCCCGGCAGTGGGGCAGGGGGGATGATGGACACCCCTCCTGCTCCCCTCCCAACACCCCCCTCACCTCACGGCCTCCCCTTGCCCCCCAGCACCGAGCAGGGGCCACACAGAGAGCTGGGTCCCCCCAGCGCTGTCCCCAGGCAGCTCCCCCGCAGCCAGACGGCAGGTGGGCTGGAGGCAGCTCACGGGAGAAGGGAGGGGGTGGGAATTAATAATAAAGGAATTGAGAGCAGAGAATCCTTCTCCTGTTCTCCCACCGCTCCGGTACCTGCAAACTCTGAGATAAAAGGAGGTCGTTGCTGCTTAAAATACCAGGGTCCCAGGAGAGCGGCGGCAGCTGCGGAGCTCAGAGCTTCCCCCCGGGAAAACGGGGTTTGAAAGCAACAAAGGGACCAGGGCCAGATCCTACAACTTCACCTCCCTGCTCCAGCCCTTCCAATTCCCTCCCTTTCCACACACTCACCCCCAAATCCTGGCACCAAAGGGGTCCCCCAGCCCTTGGAAAGCTGCCACACCCAGGGGCAGTGGATGGAGGGGCCTGTGGCCTCCTGAGGAGACGGTGTTTAAAAAGAGAATTACAAAAAAAAAAGAGGTGTCCAGCTGGATTTGTGCCCCTTTGGCCAAGGCTGCCATGGCAGCAGGAGCTGGGTCACACTCTGCAGAGCATCCCACGCAGCGGAGCCCAGAGGCACAGACCCAGCCTGGGGACTGGCTGGAAAATAGGCAGAGCCACCTGAGATCCTGATCTTCCCATGACATGGCCCAGCTGCCTCCTGCCAGGCTGGAATTTCTACCAGCACGGGGCTGACCAGGTCTGGCCACAGGCTCCCAAGCCCAGCAGAGGCCGATGCTGCCCAGCCAGCCCCAGGTGCAGCACCGAGACAAAAAAGAGGCAAAAGAAATAAAATGGAAGAATCTAGTAGCAAGAAACCCTTCCCCAGCCCATGGGAAATGGCAGCCTGGATCTCCCTCCTCTGCTCAAGCTCCACCCAAGCTCAGAGAGGTGTTTCCCAGCCTGAATTTCACCAGCAAGACCCCGCTTCCCCGGCGATACCTTCATTTTCTTGGCGTGGAGCTTCTCCTCCTTGAGGTGCTCCCGCAGGATCTCCCGGTGGTTCACCTCCTGCTCCTGGGCAAACTCGCAGAGCGTGTAGCGGCGGACGGAGTTGTGGCGCTGGGCCATGCCCAGGGAGCTGCCCCCCTGGCTGGGGACACTGGTGAAGCCCTGACGCCGGGCGAAGTAGTAGACGGTCACTTGGTCAAAGCGGACATTCTTCCTGCAAAGCTGCTTCTGCCGCTTCAGGATGGAGGTGGCTGTGGGGGTGGGGGGAAGCCAGAGAGGGGCTTTAGCAGCCAAAAACCCCTCAGGGGTCCCACAAAGGCCACCCACCCCAGTGGAAAGGACTGGAGACCTCAGCAAAGATGAGGTTTAACAAGAATTATGTGTAGAGTCCTGCACCTGGGAAGAAAAACCACCAGGCACCAGTGGAGATGAGGGGTTGAGCTGCTGGGAAGGAGCCCCGTGGAGAAGGACCTTGGAGTCTTGGGGGGCAACAAGTGATCCAAGGGACAGCAACGTGCCCTGGTGGCCAAGACAGCCAATAGTATCTTGGGATGTATTACGAACAGTGTGGCCAGCAGGTCAAGAGAGGTTCTCCTCCTCCTCCTCTGCTCTGCCCTAGTAAGACTCCATCTGGAGCGTTGTGTCCAGTTCTGGGCTCCCCAGTTCAGGAGGGAAGGAGTCCAACAGAGACTACGAGGATGATGAAGGGACTGGAACACCTGTCTGATGAGGAAAGGATGAGAGACCTGGGGCTGTTCAGTCTGGAGAAGAGAAGACTAAGAGGGGACCTGATGAATGTCTACAAATATCTGCAGGGGGTGCCAAGAATGGGCCAGTCTCTGTTCAGTGGTGGCTGCGACAGGTCGAGGGGAAATGGCACCAAGTGACAACACAAGAGGTTCCACCTCAACACGAAGAGAAACTTCTTGACTGTGAGGGTGACAGAGCCCTGGGACAGGCTGTCCAGAGAGGCTGTGGAGCCTCCTTCTCTGGAGGCTTCCAAGCCCTATCTGGACAGGTTCCTGTGTGACCTGCCCTGGGTGTTCCTGCTGCAGCAGGGGGGGTTGGACTTGATGGTCTTCAGAGCTCCTTTCCAACCCCTGTGGTTCTATGACCACCTGCTCCCAGTGTGGGTTAAGCTCGTGCTGTTGGCTCTGAGCTGGTGACGCCTGCGCCTGCCTGGGCTGAGCTCTGATCTCTGACACCTCCCAGACCCACCCCAGCAACCCCCACCATCCCCTTCAGTCACCAAACACCTCAGTAGGAGTGAATGCTGGCAAGGGGGTTAGAAAGGTCTGGGATGGGTATTGGACACTGGTGGGGGAAATACTTGAAATTCCCCGAGCTCTGGCACGACCAAGGAGCTCTCTGCTCATCACCCCAAACGGGTTCTATGGGACCAGCAGGGGAAGGGCAGAGCCAGCCCCCCACCCAGGGAAGGGCAGAGCCAGCCCCACACCCAGATGCCCTGTGCTTGGGGCAGAGGGACCCAGGTGCTGGGCACTCACGGATGAGGCCGGTGGAGCTGGCGGGGTTGACGCTGTCGCAGCTGTCGGCGCTGTCGCTGTTGGAGATCTCGTCGTCCGAGTTGGAGCCGGGGGAGCCCACGTCTGCATCCTCAAACTTCCTCTTGAGGCTGGCGCCCCCGATCGCGTCCATTTGGCCTCAGTTCTCATGAGGAGCCTCTGGGCACCAAGAGGACCTTTTGTTTTTGCCACCAACCCTCGGGCGCCGGCCCCCGGCGCTGCCGGCGGGTTCACCGCGTCCCTGCAGAGCAAGCAAGAAGCCACAGTGTTACTGTGGATAAGCCACCATTCCTTGGGATAACCAGGAAAGGATTCCTTGGCCCTCAAGAGCAGCTTCTCCCCACCCCAGATGAAGCCTCCAATCCCAAGGGGAGCCCATCCTCCCTGGCTCTGGGCTCTGCACCCTTATTTAGTTTCATTGAATGATCTCCTGTAAGTTCTGGGCAGTCCTGGAGGGGCAGGGTGGAGGGGCTGGTTGGTGGGGCAGAGTGGTGGGGCTGGGGGATGGGGCAGAGTGGTGGGGCTGGGGGATGGGACAGGGTGGTGGGGCTGGGGGATGGGACAGGGCGATGGGGCAGGGTGGAGGGGCAGGGTGGTGGCTGCAGCTCCCTTCAGCCCAGCTCTCCTGTTCCAAACTGATTCCTATCCCAGTTAACTGAAAGGAGAGGTTGGTTTTCTAAGGGCAGGGGGGTGGTCCTGCCCTGGCACAGCAGACCACAGAGCCCTGCACCCATGAAATCACCTTTGCCAGCAGCTGGGGGCTCCCTCCCTAAAATACCTAAAGCTTAAATTGACCTCGGGGTGCACGTGGTGGGGTCACCCATCCATGGCCAACCCAGATCAGCAGCTCCACCCAAGGTGTCAGAAGGGAACAAGCCCCCATGAGAGTCTCTGGCATTTCCCTTTGAAATGCCAACACACTTCCAAAAAGGCAGCGCGCCCAGGGGGAGCCGGGAACTGCTCAGCTCCAACTTGGGTGAGGAATTTTTGGGAGAGCTGATCCTCAGGTGGGAAGAGCAGCAAACATCACTCCACATGTTCCCAAGGTCAACACAGCCCCAGTGGCCTCTGCATTTGAACCCAGCCCAGGGGCTGGGGCAGGAAGCCTCTCTGGGAGCCCTTTATTCCCTGGGGAGCCCCTGATCCCCTGGGAGCCCCTTAACCCCTGGGAGCCCCTGATCCCCAGGGAACCCCACTCCCCTCGGGCTGCACAGCCCCCTCCTCTCCCTCTGTTCCCTCCATCCAACCACCGTTCCCACGGCAACGAACCACCCTGGAACAGAATGTTCAGGGACCAGCATTCCTGGAACCTGGACACTCCTGGAACCTGGACACTCAGCCCTGCAGACCCCGGAGGGATCAGGGGTCTTCACCTGGCAGCAAAGGGGTGGGCTCCAGGTGGTCTCCAGCCCCCTGAGGAGCTGCTGGTGCCAAGGCCACGGCCGAGCCCCCACGCACGGTGTGACCTCCCAGCCCAGCTTTAAATATGGCTTTTTCGGGGTATTTATTTGAAGGCAAACGGCTTCATCCCGTTGATGAAAGCAGCTGTGGAACCAACACACATGCCAAGCCCACCAGGCCTGCTCTGGAGCTGCTGTCACAGCCCTGGCCCTACGGGCCAGCCCAGGGGACAAGCAGAGGTGGCAACACCTGCTCCAGCTCCACCACCACCCCCCACACACCTTGTTTTACCCCCTCCCTTGCCCCAAACCAGCCCCATTTCCATGCCAGGTCCCCACAGCTGGGCTCCTGTGGGCACTGCCTGTCCCAGGGCTCAGCCAACTTCATCAGGCTTGTTTCAGGAAGGAGATAATTAACCAGGTGAGTCTCTGTGGGTTCTCCATTCCCCCCCCAAAGCAAACCTGCAAATATCTTTTAAACCCCTCTCTCTGTGGTGAGGAAAAGCAGTGACAGTGCCCAGGTGGACACCCCCACGTGTGGCATCACACCCTGGCCAGGGCTGGAGACTGGATCCTTTCCTGGATGGACCCACATGGGAGATGGTTCCTTCAGATAATGTTTCTTATAAAATACTGACTCCCTGCACTTAAAGGAAAACTGCTCCAGAGCTGGGGGAAAAGCAGCAAAAAACAGCAAGGTGAGCACCCACCCATGGGTGCTGCCCCAGGGGATGGCTGAGGTGGAGGAGGGAGGTCAGGGAGATGCTGCAGGGATCAGGCAGCTGGAAAATGAAGTTTTCATCCCATTTCTCCACAGCAGAAGCTCCCCTGCCTGTGTGTCATCCTCAGAGTGGTGGTGGCTCCCCCCAGGAAACACAAAGGCCACTTGAATTCATTTATTAGTTCAGATATTTTTTTTTTAAATTACCCCACACACACTTTTGACAATTCCCAGGGTGCAGAGGTGAGCTCAGGAGCCCCAAGGTCCAGCAGGGAGCAGGGGCCTGTGTGCCCAGAGAAGCCCCAGGAGGGGAGAGAACTGGAGACCTTCACCCTCACACTGGATTTTACTCTGCAGTGGGGGGAGGATTTTAGCCCAGAGATCAGGGTCTGGCTTAAGCAAAGGTTTAAGGAAAAGGAGGGCAAAGAGGCAGCATCCACCCCATGGCAGGGATGCTCATCCCAGACTCATTCCACAGGGGAAGTCTCTCCTCCTCCCTCCCCACCTCCCGAATCGAAGACACAGCCAGGAAAAAAAAATAACACAATCAATCGATTATCAATGTTGGCAAGAGCCAAAGAGTGGGGGGGAAATTTAAAACGAACCATTTGCATGTTTTGTTGGGTTTTTCAGTAGAGGTGAAGCCCCAGGGAGGGGACTTGGGATAGGGAAAGAAAAAACTTGACTCAAATACTGTGAGGAAGGGACCACAAGACCCCAGCTCCCCTTTTCTTCCTGCTGTTAAATCAGACTGAAAGGAGCACAACTGAAAATATGATTTTTTTCCATGTCAGCCGTGGCTGGAATTCCCATTCAGAGTGGGAAGGGGTTCAGGACAGAGATGGGACTCTCGTGACCACGGATGCAAAGAGACAGAGCCAGTCCAGCCACAGGGCTCCAAGACCTGAGTGGGAAAACCTGCCTGCTGGAAGCTCATCTAAGGTTGATTAACAAGCCCAGATCATCACAAGTAATTAATGCCATCGTGCTGCAAAAACCCCACACTCCTGGTTTGCCAGTTTCCAGCTTTTGGAAGAGGAGGAAGGGCAGGATGGGTGAGGGATGCTCCGTGGTCCATGAAGCTTGTCAGCCGACACCAAGGTATCCACCACCCTCTGTCCAGGTCCCCCTAATGAGTTTCCTTTGGCCTCCCCTGGCTCCAGCATCACCCCAGTGAACCCAAATCCATGTTGGATGTGCTGCCTGGCTGCTCTTCCACTGCCTTGTCCAGACAGAGACCAACAGGAATTCCAGAGCAAGGAGCAGGTCTGTTCCAGAAGGGCCACCAAGATGATTCAAGAGCTGGAGCAGCTCTGCTCTGGAGCCAGGCTGGGAGAGTTGGGGTGTCCAGCCTGGAGAGGAGAAGGCTCCAGGGAGACCTCAGAGCAGCTTCCAGTGCCTGAAGGGGCTCCAGGAAAGCTGGGGAGGGGCTTTTCATTAGAGAATATGGTGAGAGGACAAGGGGTGATGGTTTTAAACTGAGAGAGGGGAGATTTAGGTGAGAGATTAGGAAGAAATTCTTCACTCTCGGGTGGTGAGGAACTGGGATGGGTTGCCCAGGGAGGTTGTTGATGCCCCAGCCCTGGAGGTTTTTAAGGCCGGGTTGGAGGAGGTTTTGTGCAGCCTGGGCTGGTGGGAGGGTTCCCTGCTCATGGCAGGGGGGTTGGAACCTGATGGTCTTTAAGGTCCCTTCCAACATTAACGATTCTACAATTAGCAGGCAGGGACCCTCTGAGCATTCTGCAGGTTTTATGATCCTCTGGGCATTCTGTGGGTTTTGTGATGGTTCCCAAAAATCCCATATGGATCAAGGGCTGTGGGACCAAACAACTCAGAGGATACTCAGTATTTCCTCCTTGTATTTACTCTACAAAATCCTTTCATCCCACCCCTCAAGCACCAATCTTCAGGGCAAGCCAAGCTTGAATAAGTTTCCCTTAAAATGCAAGAGCCAAAAGCGGATCCTGATGAAGCCTCCCAGGGTTTTGAGGTATCAGAGGTGTCAAATACAGGAACATGAGATTATTTTAGCAGCTGGATTAGAAGGTGGGGATGATACATGAGCAGGGAGAAAACAAATAAATGTGTATGTCTCAGAGAAGCATCCCAACCCATCCCGGCTGATAACGCGTGTATTTAAGACGGGATCATGGCAAGGATAAAAACCAGAAAAATATAATTGAGGAATAAGCAAAGGAGCCTGTTTCCTCCCATTGCAGCACTCTGCATCTCCCAGGAAGGTGATGCTGGAGCTCAGAGGCAGCGCCGGTGGTTGGAAGGATCCAGGCTGCAATTTCATATTTCACCTCCCTCCAGAGATGCAGGCGGCTCTGGGCACCGATTCCGACTGGAAAACGTCTCACCCCTCGGGTGGAACACACCCAGAAAAGGGGCATCCCCTCCAGCAGCTGCCCCCCAGCTCAGCTCCCCCCCCCGTGACCGGTTCTGCAGCAGGATGAGGGCAGCTGGGGATGACACGGCAGCATCACTGCAGAGCAGCACGTCCTGATGGCGGGGGGAGCCTGCCCAGGGGCTGGGCACCCCCAGTGCTGGGCACCCCCAGTGCTGGGCACCCCAGTGCTGGGCACCCCCAGTGCCAAGCACCACCCCCAGTGCCAAGCACCACCCCCAGTGCCAAGCACCACCCCCAGTGCTGGGTGAGCACCCCCCCCAGTGCTAGACACTCCCCAGTGCTGGGCACCCCCCCAGTGCTGGGCATCACCCCCAGTGCTGGGCATCACCCCCCCCAGTGCCCCCCACAGCAGCGTCGCTCTGGGCCAGGCAGAACCAAACACCCTTCAGCGCTGCCTGGTAGGTGGAAAACCAGGTTCCAGCACCACCCTGACCCCCCTGAGGATGGGGAAACAGTGAGGGAAAGCAAGAGAGAGGCAGGGAGAAGCTGAACCCTCGCTCTGAGCTTCCTCTCAGGAGCAGATAAAGCAGATCACCTCCTCAAGGGCAGCTGGTGGGACAGAGACCCCCTCAGCACCCCCAGGGCGATGGAAGGGCTTTGGCTGAGGACCTCTTGGGAAGGGTTCTGGCACACAAACCCCATGGCTGGCCAGACACAGCAGGGCACACAAACCTTCCTCTGAGATGGGAAAAAAATCAAGCTCATGCTCAACAGTCACTGCAGAATTAAACCAGGAGCCATCAAATAGGGTTGGATCAGGAGGCACCTGCACCCGCTCCACGTCCAGCACGGCCACGCTCCCGGCCTGTGGCCCCTCCAGGCCTCATCCTGGGCCAGGAATTAGGCAGCAGCTCATCTTGACAAGCCCAGAAACCAGATGAAATATTTCCCACCCCAGCAGGAAGGGTCAGGATGTCTCCTTGGGCGCCAGGAAGGGATTTGGCTGCACGGTGGGTTCCCAGCTCTCCCGGCAGAGCTTTTCCCAGCGCCTGGGGCCGGAGGCTGATGGGTTTGCTGGGCTGTGTCAGGGACCCAGCAGCTCCAGCCCAGTCCATCCAGCACCAGCCCTGCAGCCAGCGCCCGGCCTCGGGCCTGCAGGACCAGCAGCAGAACGTTGGGTTTCCATCCTACGCGGCCGCTAACGAACGCAGCTAACGAGGAAATCTAGGCTACAGCTCCCACGGCTCCAGCGCTGGAGCTGCGCTTACACAACCAGCATCACGACCAGCAGCGATGGCTCCGGGTTGTCCTAGAGCCCTGAATCGCCTCTGGGTGCCCGCCCAGGGTGGGCAGATCTTCCCCCTTGCTGCCCAACGGCCCGGGGAGGCTCAGGCAGGAAAAGCCTGACCCCAAAAGCCCCACTTGGTGCTTTTTCCTGTCAGCAGGACCCAGCCAGACAAGCGGGTCCGTCCCACACCGCGCATGGCGGCTCCACAGAACACCTTGACCCAAAGACCCCCAAGGCAAGGACAGGAGAACCATCGTTGTCCCTTTGGCCTGACTCCTCCCACGGGTGAGTGTGGGGTTGCTGAGCTGAACCCGGGTGCTCTTCTCATCTGAGCAAGAGGGGCAAGACCCCAGGTGCCAGCTGACCTGGGCACCCTCCAGGCAGCAGCCACAGCCCAGCTGGTCCTGGCCAGAGGGAACCACAGAGCACCCCACCTCGGGGGTCTCCAGCCCACCAGGGTCAGCTCTGCTCCCGGGCTGAGCTTCCACCACAGGGACCCTGGGGAGGGTCTGGGCAGGGAGAAACCTCCTCCACCTGAAGGAGGCCCCACCACTGTCCACCCAGAGAGGGCCCATCCCAGCCCCCTCCTCACCTCCCAGCACCTGCAACGGGGGCAACTGCCCCATGACATGACTCCTCTCTGTGACAAGACCCCTCCCTGCCCTTAGGGACACCAGCCCAAGACCCCCAGGACCCTCTGACAGCTGCTCCTCCTCCTCCAGGCCAACATGCCCCACAACCACCAGCTCCTTTCAGCCACCCGGTGGGGCCCCACTGCTATGTGGCTTCTCAGGGACCCCCATAATGGCACCCCCAACCCTGCCTCTACCCTAACGTGACTCCCTACAAGGCCCCCCCCCCGGCCCCCTCCAGGTTCTTAGAGGATGAAGCAGCTAGAAGGGCACCCCACACCCTCCTCAGGACCCCCATCCCTCTCAGAGCCTCCCCAGGCACAGGACAGGGGAAAGTCCCAGCTGCAAGGGCCCCCCACATCCCCTGCAGCCCCCCCAATAGAAGGGTGTCCCACAACCCCTGCAGCCACCACAGCCCCTACACAACCACCCCCCATACATCCTCTATAAGAGCCTCCTATACGCCCACCACATCTGCTGCAGCTCCCCCCGAGTCAGAAAAGGCCTGTGCATCCCCTAGAGGGTCCCCAGCTATAAGGCCCCCCTAAAGCCCCCACCAGCTGGAAAAGGCCCCCACGTTACCTACAGGCATCCCACACGCTCCATAGGACCCAGCTGGAAAATGGCCTCACATCCCTTCTAGGCCCCTGCATCCCCTATAGATCCCTGAACGAGAAGAGACTCCCCCATCACCTACAGGCCCCTGCATCCTTCACAGCCTCCCCCCCCAGCGAGAAAAGCCCCCCCCAACTGTAAAATCCCCACATCCCCTATAGGCCCCTGAATTCTGTGAAGGTCCCCCCGCCAGCAGAGGCCTTCCCATCCCTTACAGGCTCCTGCATCCTCGCAGGCCCCTGCAGCGAGAAAAGACCCCCCCTCCCCTATGGACCCCCAGCTGCGAGCCCCCCCACATCCCCTGCAGGCCCCCACATCCTCTAGATGCCCCCCAGCCAGAAAAGGCCCCTCCCCTCCCCCCTAGACTCCCCCAGCTGAAGGAGCCCCCCTCCCCTATACCCCCCGCACCCTCTATGTGCCCCCCAGCTAGAAAAGCCCCCCCCCCCCCCGCACTGACTCCCCGGAGAGAAGCCCCCTCCCCTCAGCTGCAAGGCCCCCCCTCCCCTCAAGACCCCTCAGCCGCAAGAGCAGGGGGATCCCGCCCTCCCCCCCAAGTCCGGCCGGGCGGGGGTAGCGGGACCGACCCCCACCCCCCCCCCCCCCCAGCCCCCCACTCACCGGTCCGGGCGGGGCCCCCCCCGCGGCGCGCGCTGCGGACCCGCCCCGCGCCGCGACAACAATGGGGCCGCCGCCGCTGCGCCGCGCCTTATATACCCCGCGCCGCGTCACGGCCACGCCCCTCCCCCGCCCGCGCCGCGGGGCACGCTGGGAAAGCGAGTTCGGCGGGGGGAGGGCGGCGGGCGCGGGGCACGCCGGGAAATGTAGTGCGGGAGTTGGGGGGGGGGGGGAGCAGGCCCCGCGGGGGGGGGCAGGACCGGAGAGGGGGGGCAGACCGGGGTGGAGGGGGGGCAGGCCCGGGGGGGGGGGGGCATACCGGGGGGGGGGCAGGACCGGAGGGGGGAGACAGGGGGGGCAGACCGGGGGGGGGGGGGGCAGGCCCGGGGGGAGCAGACCGGGGTGGAGGGGGGGCAGGCCCGGGGGGGGGGCAGGACCGGAGGGGGGGGGCAGGGGGGGCAGACCGGGGGGGGGGGGGGGCAGACCGGGGTGGAGGGGGGGGGCAGGCCCGGGGCGGGGGGGGCAGGCCCTGGGGGGGGGCTCCAGTCCCAGGGGGGGGGAAGACCGGGGCAGGGGGACAGGGGGGGCAGGCCGGGGGGGGCAGACCGGGGTGGAGGGGGGGCAGGCCCGGGGGGGGGACGCCGGGCCGGGGGCTCCAGTCCCAGGGGGGGGGGGGGCTCCAGTCCCGGCCCCACTGCCCCCCCGGGACGGGGCCTCATCCCCCCGGTCCCCAGGGCCCGGAGAGGCCTGGAGGTGAAGGGGGGACGCGGCCCCACACCCCGGGGAGCAGCTCCGCACAGGGGGGGACTGTGCTCAGAGCCCGGGGCACAGGGGGGCTGCCGGACCCCCCCGAGGGCAACCAGCCCCCGGCTCCAGGTGCCCCCCCCAGGCTCAAGGGGACACACCGGCCTCACGGGGGTCTCTCTGCTCCGGCTTCTCCCCCCTCCACAGCCCCCAGCTCGGCGGCTTCTCCGACACCCTCCAAGCTCAGTGAGCGGCCCTGGTGCTTCCAACCCCCCCCCCCCCAGGATTATGGATGAGCTGAGTTATTAACTAATAAGCAGGTCAAGTTATAGGATTAACAATACTCATCATTCCCCCTGAACTCTGAGCCCTGCATCTCCCCCCTTGTTTCCAAGCAGCAACCAGGGCTGGAGGAAGGACTGGCCTGTTGCTACCCCTTCCATCTGGGGGCTTTCCCTGCCCTCCCGGAGCCACCACACACAACAAATCACTTTCCTGGCATTTTCCTCATCTGATGGATTAAAATCAGCCCCACGGACCCAGCAACATCAACACAAGACGTTTACCAAGCCCACACCACTGCTGAACAGGTCTGGCAAACAAAGAGAAAATCCAGGATTAAAGCACATGTCATCTTGACCACCAGAGGTACCAAGAAGTGAACAGAAGGTGAGTGGCCAAACATGAGCCCCTCCACCCGTGGGGCTCAGCCTGGCTCCCCAGTCTTCATGGGGAGAAGCAAGCAAAATTAGTGCATTTTTTAAATTAGTTTTCTTGGTGTCTTTACAAGGTTTTGGTGGCTCAGGACAGGACTCACAGCAGCTTGAGGTATCCTCACATCTCTGGTCTGCAGCTCAAGGAGCCAGCTGTCCTAAAGCCAGGTGAGGAGACCAAGCAGCTTCCTCCTCCCTGCTGGAATCACCAGGAGCTTTGGGCCCAGGTTCATGGTGGGCAGACAAGCCCAGGATCCTGGATCCCTGCTGCCAGCCCCAGCCACCACCATTCCCAGGATTAACCTCCAGATCCTCTGCTCCTCACCAACCCTGGTGCCACCCAGCCCTGGATGCAGCTGGGGGGCAATTTTAGGGGTGAGGGGGAGCTACTGCAGACCTCAGCAAGTTTCAGGGACCTGCTGAGCAACGTTCTGCCTCTGCTGTGGAGCTGAGCTGAGCTGCACCACGATGGAGGAGGGAGACAGGGACGTTCCAGGAGCCTCAGCACCAGGATGGAGCCACGAGCAGCAGCTGCAGGAGTGCAAACAAGGATGGAAGGTTTGGCCAGGACTGAACCAGCTCCACTTTGTGCTAAGTACCTTGACTGCACCTCCACGAAGACAACAGCTGGCTGAGGAAGATGGGAACACACAGAAGAGCAGCCACTAGTTCAGCAGCAAGGACGTGGCCTTTGTCACACTCACCAGTCCCCTCCAGTCACCCCACAGGACCTACAGCACCTGGCCTGGGCTGGGCCTTGTCACAGCCTTATTTAAAAACAAAAGCCCTGCTTCATATTGTTTTCTTCCCCCCGTTTTTTTGCTCAAAACTCCCTCGGGTGGTGCTGAAGGTGAGAGGCAGGAGCTACCCTGGGGCAACTCCATCTCTGCTGGGGGATCTGATGGGCAGGAAACAGGATCTATCACCCACAGGGCAGATCCTTCACACCAGAGACCTCACTGTGGCCCTGGAAACCTGCACAGAGGCCCTTCTGTCACCATCAAGCCCAACAGCTTGCAATAACCTGTTGAATCACAGAATCATCCTGGTTGGAAGGGACCTTGAAGATCATCAAGTCCAGTCATAACCTAAATCCCCTACCATAACCTCATTTCAGCAGAGACAGCTCTGTCTCTCTTTTTCCTCCCTAAAATGTGCAGACAAGAGTCCCACAGACCTACCTAGTCTGCTCTTTATCCAACTCTGCTTCACTCCACATTTTCCTTCAGCTTTATCCAACTAGATCATAAAATGTGTTGGGTCAGAAGGGACATTTCAAGGTCATCTAGTCCAACCACCCTGCAGTGAGCAGGGACCTCTTTAACTAGATCAGGTTGCTCAGAGCCACATCAAGCCTGACCTTGAATGTCACCAGGGATGGGGCCTCCACCTTGTGGAGGAGGAGTCCTTCCCCAGCTTTCCTGGAGCCCCTTCAGGCACTGGAAGCTGCTCCAAGGTCTCCTTGGAGCCTTCTCCTCTCCAGGCTGGACACCCCAACTCTCCCAGCCTGGCTCCAGAGCAGAGCTGCTCCAGCCCTCCCATTATCTCCGGGGCCTCCTCTGGCCTCTCTCCAGCAGCTCCGTGTCCTCCCTGTGCTGGGGGCTCCAGAACTGGCCCCAGTTCTCCAGGGGGTCCCAGCAGAGCAGAGGCAGGATCCCCTCCACCTGCTGGTCACACTTCTAGGGTAGCCCAGGATTGTCACTCTGGGCTGCCAGTGCACATCACGTCCATCCTTCCGTCCACCAGTTCCCCAGTCCCTCTCAGCAGGGCAGCTCCCACATCATCCCCAGCCTGTACTGAGGATTGTCCCTGCCCAGCTGCAGGGCTCTGCACCTCATCAGGTGTACATGGGGCCACTTCTCCAGCTCATCCAGGTCCCTCTGGATAACATCCCATCCCTCTGGTTCCTCAACCACACCACTCAGTGGTGTCCTCTGCAAACTTGCTGAGGGTGCCCTTGATTCTTCTGTCTCATTGATGAAGATACTGATCAGCACTGGTCCCAGTACAGATCCCTGAGGGACACCACTTGTCACCCCTCTCCATCTGGGCATTGACCCACTGGCCACTACCCTCTGGATGTGACCATCTCGACAGCTCCTTACCCCCAGTGTCAAATCTGTATCTTTCCAACAGAGAAGGAAGTTGCAGAAGCCCAGGTGACATCCACTGCTCTGCCCTTCTCCACTGATGCAGCCACTCCATTGCAGAAAGCCACCAGGTTGGTCAGGCAGGACTTTCCCCCAGTGAAGCCCTGCTGGGTGTCCTGAGTCACCTCCCTGGCCTCCATGTGCCTCAGGAGGATCTGTCTTCTAGGAGGATCTGCTCCATGACCTGCCCAGACACAGAGGAGAGGCTGACAGGTCGGTAGTTCCCGGGCTCCTTTCTACCCTTCTTAAAAATGGGTGCAATGGTTCCCTTCTCCAGTCACCAGGGACTTCACCTGACTGCCAGGACTTTCCAAATGTCATGGAGAGTGGCTGGACAACTGCAGCAGCCAATTCCCTCAGGATTCTGGGACGCATCTCATGGATCTGTATCCAAAGCTCCTGATGACTCCCCAGTGCAGGGGAAGGAGGAGGCAGCACAACCACACCCACCCACACATGGCCAAGAGTTTTTAGGGTGAGTGAAGAGGAGAAAAACAAAGTCATCACCTTTGTCTAATAGATGTATTGTAATATTAAATGAAAGCTTAACAAAATTATTTAAGAAAACCCCTCCCAGCCCTGGCCTACCAATCCATCAGCACAGGCCATTTTAGAGACCTGCTCAGCTCAGCACGTGCCCCTGGGCCAGTTGGCTTGGTTGGGCCAGTTGGGTTCATGTTCTCTTGCCAGTCTGTGAGCACCACGGGAGCTGATGCCCCTCAGGGAAGCAGAGCACACACCTGCCATGGGAACAGCCTCACCAACACCTGAGGTCCCAAAGGCAAGTTTCTACTGGGAGCAACACAGCTGCACGACCTGGTAACTTCAGCCTCAGAGCTCCAGCAACTAAGCAGCAGTTGCCACCAAGGGCTGTTCAGATGCCATCAGAGCAAGGAAGTCCCCTGCCAGAAAGACAGCCAAGTATCCAACAGCTCAGGGTCTTGCCAGAGGGTGCTCAGGAGTTTCCAGATCTCTGCTTGTGTCCTTGTGCTGAAGTGAAGGGTCTTGATGTGCGACAAGAGGATCACAATGCTCCTCATCCCCTCCCCTCCTACTTCAGGATGATGTGGTAGCTGTCATTGGTTTCAGCTGCAAAGGAAGCAAAGCTCATGAGCCACCTGCAACAGCACAGGAGTCTGCTGGGCTGGGTGGATCCAACACAAGAGCTCCCCAAGAAGCAGGGAAGGGAAACACCAGGTAGAGCCTGGGCAATTACCTTTCATGGTGTCCAGAACAAAACATGATTCATCTTGGAAGTTCTGTATCATCTGAAAGAAGCCACAGAAACCAGCTCAGGCTGAGGCTGCATTTAAACACAATTCAGGTTGTGTTTAAATACAATACAAAGGCTTTGTGCTCTGCCACTCAGTGATGGGCATAGATTGAGATCACCAAGAGGGCTAGAAGCTGCTCGGGCAGGAGCTTAGTGCTCTGGGAGGTAGGAAAGGCACCATCCATGAGTATTTATTCCTTCCTCCAGCTCTTCAGAACTGAAGGTCTGAACCAGCAAGCCAAGAGAGAAACCATGGGCTTCGGGGATGCAGGTCTGAAGCAAAGTCTTCCCACAGCAATTCCCCTCCCTGCTTTTATAGCAACGACAGAAGAAACCCAGGTGTGAAGGAGGGTGTGTACAAAGCCTGGGGAGCACTGTTCATGCCTGATAAACCTCATGGGTTTAAGTGAGGTGGCCCCAGCAGCAGAGCAGCATCCCCAAGCACCAACATCTTTGGCTCTACAGGCTTGAACGACCAACTCCAATCCTTTGGAAACCAGAGGCGACTGAGCAGGGCCCTTCCTGAAACCTGCCTGGGGGACTCATTCCCCAGGGTCCCGTGCAACCTCCACAGCTGAGCTCAGAGCAGAGCTGGACACCAACCAGCTGAAGCAACCCAGTGCAAGAGGAGGAAAGGGAGGAGCCCGTGGAGGCTGTTACCTCATCACTGATCAGCACGTGGATCCCGGTCGGACCTTGCTTGTAAATCTGGCTGATCTGCTGGGAAGAGATGCTGAACAGCTGGGCCAGCTTCTCTGTCAGTTCCACTGCTGTCAGCTCCTCCAGGTAAATGGCATGGTACACTGCCAGGAGGAGACCTGTCAGAGCTGGGCACCAGCTGCAGCTGCCACAGCCACACCAGGGGTGCAGCCACCTCAGCCAGTGCCACAAGCCCTGCCCCAGGGAGCAGCTGCTCTGCCAGGGAACACCACAGCCCTGGGAAGGGACCATGCACATCACAGGTTTCCTTTCAACACCAGCACAGCTACCACCTTCCCAAGCCCAGGCTGCCCCATCTACATGCAACTGCAGCACCTCTGGTGTCTGCTCTGGCTGCAGCCTGCCCGGAGCTACAGAAGCACCAGCTCTACATCAACAGCCTGCAATGCCTGCTCTGGATTTATACAATTTTTGCCCCAAAAAGCTTCTATTTAAACTAGCATCAGCTGAGCAGCATTTTGCACCATTTCTGGCACATTTCAATCCCAGCAGGATGGAAACACTGCCCTAGTCCTGCCCTGTATGCCCACATCCTGGGGGGAAGCAAGAGGATCCAAACTGGAGCAGAGCAAGGGAAGGACAAGCTGGCTGCTTGTGCACTTGCTGCTCCAATCACAGAGGTGGATAAACGGGCGCCTGGCTGCCTGACAAATGTAGGTCACTCATTGTTGTCTGGGCAATGCTGGATTCTCACAGGAGCTCCTGTTTGTCAGCTCAGAACAGGCAACACCCGGACAGCCAGATTCTGCAGCCACCCCCTTGGCAGGCAAGGAGAAAAACCCAGGGGTTTAGACCATGGCAAGTACTGAGGGCTCACTGGAATCTTTTGGCACCCAAGGAGAGCACAGCCCCTCGGGTTGTGCAGAGGCTGCACCAGGTCACAGGTGACCTCACATGTGAGCTCACTGCCTCTTCATGGGCAGGAGGAGAGAGGCCCAGCAGCCCACCTGAGGCACAGAGCTGAAAACAAAAGCCACGGACCCTCTCTGAGGTAACACGAGGGCTGCAGGAAGAGCCTTGCACGGGGCAGTGGTGTGGGGATGAGGGGATTGAAGGCAACTGGTGTTGCGTGTCCACGGGCACCTGGAAACAGCCCCCACCACCTTTCTGCCTGCTGACCTCCCTGGCTGCTGTTTTCCCCATCGCCCTGTTGTGGTGCCCCCAGCCCACGTGCCCCCAGCCAGGCTCTGAACCCCTTACCAAAAAAAGTGCTGGTTACTGCGTCCCCATCCTCGTGTTTCTGCTGAAGGTCCCTCAGCTGCTGGGACTCCTGACACACGTAGATGGTCAGTCTGGGCCGCACCATCCTACAGACAGAGCAGAGAGTGAACACCACTGGGTTTGCTCAGGACACCTCTAGATCCCAGCACTCTGCCTGCATTCCTCCCTCCCTGGTACCCTCAGAAGAAAAAAAGAGATTGACCATCTCCAAGAAAAACCACTGTGGTCATCCCCACCTTGCTGAAGCAGCAAAGGTTTCTGAGAGAAGGGGATGAAGCAGCCAGCATGGGGACAATGGCAGGTGGCTCCTGAGCAGCTAAACCAGAGGGCTGAGTCCCGAGGAGCAGCTCCAGCCGCGCTCTGCTCTCACACGCGCTGCTCCTCCTACAGGTCTCACTCTGCAGTGCCAAAGCAGCTCGGGCCCCTCCTGCCCTCCTCCCCAGCACAGCAGACCAGGTTTCCCTGCTATCTCCCGAGCCATCAGAGGCGGGACGTGAACCCCCTGGAATGCTCCCCAGCCACACCTGAGCCGATGCCCCCCGGACCCTCCCTCCAGGATGGAGCCCACCCTGTGCCTCCGCCTGGCTACAGTGGTGCCTCCTGAAATGCTGCAGCATTAAACAGTTAAACACCAGTCCCTGCTTCTTAAGGGAACATGCAAAGAAATACTGCCTTTCTGGGAAGGGAACTGCACTGAGAGGCAGTTCAGAGGATGGAGGAAACAAGCACTGTGTGGGCAGGACTTTCTGGCTCGTTCCCTGAGACCCAAAGAGTAAGATAATTGCTAACACTTCTCTCCCACATGGATTTTCTTCCCCGACGTCTCTGAAGCGGTTACCCTACAGGCTAACTTATCAAAGAGGCTCAGGAAGGCCAATGAAACTCTGTTCTCTCTAGCAGCAAACAGGCTAAACCAAAACCAGTTTTCCTACCAGCCACAGTCAGCCTTTGCCCAACCAACGTACCGGCCTTTCAGGGCGTTGAAGAGCCGGATGCCGTCGGCGGGGCCGCAGATCTGGATGACATCTTCTCTGGTCAGCTTCAGCAGGTCTGCTCCTGCAGTTTTAAAAACCAAAGGGAGAGACAAGTCACACAGTCCAGTCCAAAGTGTCTGGGATGGGGGTGCTCTGGGCACCCCCCTCCTCCTGCTCACAGAGCTCACCCAAACCTTGTCTGCCTTCTGCCCCCACCTCCCCCTGCTTCTCCCAGAACATCTGCAAGATCTTTTTTTCCAGATTCATTTTGCAAGAGTGTGTTTGGGTACAACCCTGTGTCCTGTATTATTGACAGCTGGCTATCCAGCACCTTAGTCACCCTGCGGGCTGCATCACCAGGGAAGGAGAGGAAAATAAACATGAAGTGTTTCCTTACACATGGTACCTTCTCTCAGCTCGTTTTAACACCGGGGGGTGCTGTGAGCTCCTGGGAGTGAAACCACCCCAGTCCCTGCCATTTATGCCAGCTAAGACTAAGGTGAGAAACAAAGAACAGAGCTTTCAGGGAGCCCCATTTTCTTGTCTCAAGATTTTTAAGACATTTCTATTTGTAACAGCAACAGGAAAATGGCCTCGGGAGCAGGAAGAGGCAGAGGGACCCGGCACGGAGAAGGGGCAGACACGGAGGGGATGGTGGAACCCACCTGAGAAGTTCCTGAAGAGCCGAGAAAAAGTGGAGAAGCGGTTTCGGTGCAGCCACTGCTGAGCCTCCTGGGTGGTGCTGGTGGGCAAGAGGTTCTGCAACGTGGGGAGAGAAGGGTCACTGCCTCAGAGGTGACAGGGAAGCGTTTCCACTGAAGAACGAGCACAGGTCAGCTCGGTGTGGTTAACGAGTCTTAAATCGAGAGCCCAGTGAGCCAGGCTCACAGCACACACAGTCAAGCTGCAGCCTGGGCAGGTTTTGATTTTAAAGGCTCCAGAGGGACAGGGAAGGAGGAAAGAAGGAAAGGGGAAAGCACAGTGAAGATCAAGGCAGTAAGTAAAGGTCACAGTGAGCTACAAGAAGCTTGCTCACAGCTTCACGCTGCTGAGCTGGACATTTTTCACCCCATCAACTCTTTTTCCAACTAGGAGTCAAAAAGAAGGTACAACTCCCCAAAGCTGTTAAACTAGAGCAGTCTCTTCCCCAGCAAACTACAGCCACCCACAAAACCACCCCAGTTCCACCCCCAGTCCCCATGTTCCCACCTGTGCACCATCCTTACCACAAGCATAAGCTCTGAGGTGTGACTTACATCTGCGATTGGAGGGGGTGGCTCGGGCTGGTGGTTTGGAGAGCCATTGCTAGGGTGGGGACAAGAGCCAGAGCAGAAGAGGGGGTTAGTGCCACTCATCCCCTCCTGACACAGGATCCCAGCAGGCAGAAACCACCCCCCACCCTAGTCCTGTAACCAAGAGCACTGAAGCACAGGGACAGACCAGGTGGCCTCAACAGCAGCACCACTGGTGCAGTGAAAGACTTTGCAAAACCAAGGAGCTTCTGCTGGAGAATGAATCTGGTGGGGAAAGGCAGAGCAAAGCAGATGGAGGCTGAGCTGCTGCCCAGATGCACACAGGCTGCTCATGCCAGAGCTGGGCTTTGCTGCAGCTTGAAGAGGGAACAACACTCAGCTTCACGGGCTTTGATTCTCCCCCAGTGACACACCCTGTACCCAGCTTCCACTCCCTGTACACCATGGAACCAGGCCCTTCTGTCACCAGCAGCCATTGCCAGCTCAGGCACATCCATCTGGATGGAGTCCTCAACATAAGAAGGACATAGAGCTCCTCAAGTATGTCCAGAGGAGGCCACAAAGATCATCAGAGGGCTGGAGCACCTCCACTATGAAGACAGGCTGAGGAAGTAGGGGTGGTTCAGCCTGGAGAAAAGGAGGCTCCATGGTGATCTTAGAACAACTTTCCAATGTCTGAAGGGGACCTACAAGAAAGCTGGGGTGGGGCTTTTTACACATGTGTGTAGTGAGAGGACAAGGGGCAATGGTTTGAAGCTTAAAGAGGAGAAACTCAGGTTCGACATCAGGAAAAATTTCTTCCCTGTGAGGGTGGTGAGACCCTGGCCCAGGTTGCCCAGAGAAGCTGTGGCTGCCCCATCCCTGGAAGTGTTGAAGGGCAGGTTGGATGGGGCTTGGAGCAGCCTGGGCTGGTGGGAGGTGTCCCTGTCCATGCAGGGGGTGGGATCTGGATGGTCTTTAACATCCCTTCCAACCCAAGCCATTCTATGATTCTGTGATCCATTCTATGATGTCTCATGTCAGGTAGAAACAAAGAGCCACCCAGGCTATTCTCTGGACTTACCCTTCACCAATGGAAAAACTGCTGTGGGAGCTGTTGAAGCCAGGGGATGGTGCATTATTGACGTAGGTGATCTCTGGCCAGGGAGAGCACTAGAAAGGAAAACCCAGGAGAGTCACAGGATTGCTCTGAACAAGCACACACATCTGCTCTGGGCAGCACAGTTAACAGCTATTTGCTGACCCACAACTGACTATGGAACAGAACTGAAGAATAAAGCAGGAGATTAAAAAAGAAACCCACCACAGACAGGCACAAAGCCCAGAGTTAGGGATCCTTAATCTCAAAGAAGCCTCAACATTTAAAAGCAGTGAGATCTGGGATCTACACCCATTGCTCTGGCACTGGGCTGACACAGATGGTGCCCACCAGTCCAGGCACCTCGGGGCAGAGTCAGGCAGCAAATGCACCTGGGGCAGGACAAGGGTTCCCTCCCCAGGGCTGTTCAGCACCAACCCTTCAGTCACATTTCAATAGATCAACACTTCCCATTAGCACCAGGAGGAATTCACAGGGTTTTCGGCCAACTCACAGCTTTGGTGGCCAGTTGCCACAGGGGCAAAACAAAGCAGGGAGAGGCAAAAATCTTTTATTAGATGATCTTTTACAGTAGGGGAAAAGCCATCATGTTTCCAGGCACAAGAGCCCTTTTTTAGGTCTAGTAAGAAACACCTCCTGTGCCTACAAAAATTCTCTTGCTTTGCCTTGCAGCTATTACCAACTTGGCCAAGCATTTCACAGCAGAGCAGCCAGCTCCTTGCCCCCTGCGAGCCAGGCAAGCCAGGTCTCAGTAGAGCAAGACACCAGGCACTGCCTGGCAGAGCCCCCACCTCGGTGAGGATGGTGGTTTCATAGGAGGGCTGGTACTTCTCCTTCTCGTGAGGTGTTCGCTTCTCCATCTTCTCCCTGTCCGTCTTCTGCTTCCGATCAGCTCCTTTGGGCTGGAAAGGAGATGCTCCTGTTACAACAGCAGCACTGCAGCAGGATGCTCCATCTCTCAATACACCTGCCTCAGTTCCCTTTAATGATTCAACTGCTTTTTGGCTCTCATCTTGCAGGCCCTGGCCTGCAGTGAAAGGTTCCCATGAGGAAACGGACCAGCAAACTCTGAGCTGGTAACAACCTTGAAAGGTACAAACAGGGGACAAGTGGTTGTTCATGACACCAGCTGCTCTCCAGTGTTGAAGAACACAGAGCCCAGCCCAGCCACAACCAGGCCTGAAATGGAGATAAAGTGAGAACCAACAGATAAACAGTGTTTGCTTGGTGGGAACAGGGCCTTCATGCCTTTTTCCCCCCCCCCACTGTTTTCCTGTTAATTCTCCAATGAGAGATGTTGGAGGTGTGGCTCATGGTTAAATGACAGCAGTCAACCACTTTATTCTATAAAAGCCTGGTCCCATTTTTGATGGGAGAGATCTCTGTGCACTCTCCTCGGGGAGTTCTGGACCTTCTCTCCTCTAGCAGGGACACCTGCCATGGAGACTGACCCTCAGGAGTTGTGGTCTGACCAAGGACACCCAGCTGTGGCCTGACAAGGGTGAGAAATATTACTCATTCACTGTCTTTATTAGCAAACTTATCATTAAGTAATCTTCATTATTAAGACTGTAAGATCCTTTAAAGGTGATAATATTTTAGGCCTTGTATAATATTTGATAATTAGTAAGTTGCCAGCATTTTAGTGGTTAACCTTTGTTGTTTGATTTAATTATAAGTAGTAAAATTCACTGCTAATAGGCCCTTTGCATCCTAACTGCACTTCTGTTCTATCTCCCAATTTCCCTACACTTTTACTGTACTTGTGCCTCTTGTCCAGAATAATTAAAACCCCCAATGTTGTATGCAATAAATCTTAATTACTGCATTGTCTGTCATCCATCCCATGCAGGACAAGCATGGAGAGGGGGCAGCAGGCAGCTAGATAGATGTGCAAGAAATTAAAGAACCAGAAAAGATGACTCATCCTTCTACTCACCCACTTGTTGCTTTACAGAGACAAAAGGAAGAGAGCTGGGATGATCTGTACAGAATTAACTACAGCAACAACAGCACTTCTGTAATAACCCCAATATCCTGATCTACCCACGCCCCTAAAACGAGGCCAGAAGAAGGAGCTGAAGCATATTTTTGGAAGATACTTCTCCCACCAGCACATGTAGTCTCTAAAAGGAGAAATCTGGTGTCACACATCTGAGCTGCATCTTCATCAACTTAGAGAGGCAGCATTTCAGTGGCACAAACTGCACCAGGACACAGGAGAGCTCAGTTATGTCTGTGCCTTTGTCACAGCTTTGAAAACCCCTGCACTCTTACATGCAAGATTATTTTTCTTGCTGCCTTTTATCAAATGCTCAAAGCCCTGGGGAAAGCAGCAGGTAAGAGAGCACCAGTATAACCACCAGAGTTATCCCAGTGCTTCTGTGGGCAGAGCCCTGGAGAAACTCCTGAAAAACTTGGCCATGCATGGTCACTGCCTGCACCCACAAGCAGAAGGAACTGGGCCTTGGTGACCAACACGTGGATCTCCTGAGCAGATGAGGGCAGTCATGGGGCTGGTGGGGAAGCCTCAGGACTGCAAATACAGGTCCCACAGCCCTGCTGTTCCCCCAAGCTCCACAGCTCTTCCTCTGGACAGCAAAGCTGAGACCTCAACCAGCTCCAACCCTGCTCCGAGCTGGGCGAGGAGGTGCTGCTTAGCTCTGGCTTGAGGAGCCCATTTCTGCCACAAAAACCTCGTGCCTGCTCTTATCTTGCTGTGGTCAGTGCTGCTGCTTCTGGCAGCTGGAAAGCATCTGTGCTCCAGGCACTGGTGAGCATGGCCAAGGGGCGCTCAGCAGCTGCTTGAAGGCACCAAAATGCCCCCAGCTTTGAGGGGCAAGTGGGAGAAAGGCAAGAGCAGGGCAGGAGCCTGAATCCTGTTGATCCACAAAGCACAGGCTGCAGCCAACAGGTCCTGGGCAGGCACAGGGACACACACAGGGTCGAGTCTGCTGCCCAAGAGCAGCCCTGACCCCAGGGAGGGCTGGGCCAGAGGAGCAGCAGATGAAGCAGAGATCACCAGAGCCCACGATGGGGAGACCTGCCCTGAAGCCACAGTTTCACTGCTTTGGCTTTTCCTGGTCCAAGGTCACCAGAGCCAAACCACCCACCCATCCCCTGGCACAAAGAGCTGAAGCTCAGCAGCAACACGGTGCTGGATCCCTCACAACCTCACTGCTTGTTTGCAACCAGCCTGACCCCTTCACTCCCAGCCCCACCGCTGCCTGGTGGGGCTACTGCTTGCAGACACCAGCCAGAGCCCAAACAAATCACACCCTGCCTTCAGGAGATAACCCCAGCAGCCAAAACAGAGAAGAGAGAGAAGGAGGAAGATGCCAAGTCACCAGCACAGTGCCCATGGTCCCCTGGCAGAGCTGCAGAGCAGGCACCTGGCCCTGCTGTGTGTCCTAGACCCCAAGGGAGAGGAAAGAGGAGCCACAGATGAGATTTTGGGGGGTGTCACAGGGTAACAGAGGCAATCCCAGCACACCAAACAGCAGGGCCTGTCCCTGCTTGCTCCCTGCAGCCCGACCCCCGGGAGCTGCTGCACCAAGGAGCCTCCTCAGCCACTGCCAGGGGGTGGCTCCAGGTTTCTGCAAACGATCCTCAACAGCAACCAGGGGCCTGCACTGCTGGAGAGACCAGATCCATCCATCAGATGCAGAGGGACCATCAGCAACAGGTAATAATAGAGCAAGGAGTTTAGACAAAGCTCCTTGGAGGATCTCCCAAGCTGATATGACTCAAGACTAAACGTGGGAGGTTTCAGACAGAGGCAACACAACCCGTGTTCTCCCTGTACGTTCCTCTTGGCTTCCTGGTTTTGTAGCCTCAAAGGCATCTGGACTCACTCAACATCTCGACTCAATCAACTCCCCCTCTGCTCCCCCCTGGTGAGACCCCTCTGCAGGGCTGGGTCCAGTTCTGGGGTCCCCAGCAGAAGAGGACATGCAGTTGCTGGGGCACATCCAGAGGAGGCCATGGAGGTGATTCAAGGGCTGGAGCAGCTCTGCTCTGGAGACAGGCTGAGAGAAGAGAAGGCTCCAGGGGGACCTTAGAGCAGCTTCCAGTGCCTGAAGGGGCTCCAGGAAAGCTGGGGAGGGGCTTGGGACAAGGGCAGGAGGGATGGGATGAGGGGGAAGGGCTTGAAACTGGAAGAGGGGAAATTTAGGTTGGACAACAGGAAGAATGTGAAGGTGCTGAGACCCTGGCCCAGGTTGCCCAGAGAAGCTGTGGCTGCCCCATCCCTGCAAGTGTTCAAGGCCACGGTGGATGGGACATGGAGCAACCTCTCCTGGTGGGAGGTGTTCCTGCCCATGGCAGGGAGGTTGGATCATCTTTAAGGTCCTTTCAAACCTAAACCATTCACTGACTGAGAGGAGCCAGGGCGAGGCTGGCAACACAAGGCCAGCAGGATGGAGAGGCCCTTTGCTGACAAGCTCAGCCACGTCCTGGCACCCGTGACATCCACGGGTGCTGCAGTGTGAACTGGAACTGACTCTCAGTTTGTTTCCTAGCAGGGAAAGGCCACTAATGGGCCAAGGTACCTTGAAGACCTTGATCTGGCAGCTGGCAGAGTGCAGGTGCTCCGTGTACTCCCCGTTCTCATTCTCCTTGAACGTGTCTATCTGGACCCGGAAGGGCACCCCCTTCTCTCCCCCGTGCTTCCGCATGGTGAACTCCGTGCTGATGCAGTGAACCTGGGAAGGAGAAGGCATCCTGACCTTAGCAATTCTGCCCTGTTTGACTGGCCCAGCTGCCCATTCCCCTCGTGATGAGCCAGAACAGCCTTCATGTAAAGAGCAGCTTGGTGAGAGGAGGGAAATACAGAGCGGGGAGGGGAGCAGGGCAAGTGCCCCCCACGTTAAGGAGCTAAGGGGAGGCCCCAGCAGAGGTGGAGCCACATTCTCCCAACAAGTTCTGCAACCTCTTGATGCTACAGGAAAGCCCTGGACCAGCAGGGCAGAGAGTTCAGCTGCACCAGCCTCCACACATTGCAGCCTGTTATCCTGGGCAGGAGGGCCAGACTTTCAAGAGGTATTTTAGGCGGCTGGTAAGATTTGCAAAACCATCTAAGCAAGATGAAGACCCAAATCACAAAACCAATGGGACCTAAACCACCACAAAAATGTTTAAAACAACTCACTGGTGGTCAGTTGTGCCTGTGTCTTGCTAAGACATCAACTGCTGCTCTCTTGCATTGCTTGAGGCAGGAGGGGGGTGGTATTTTAGCTGAAATTCTTCTGCCCCTGCAGCATCTGGCTGTGATGTCAGTGCTCCAAGTTTAGGGGAAAAAAAAAAAAGCAGCATCTTCCTCCCCCTTGGAAAACTTACTTTTTTCCCCAGGCCCCTACAACAGGAGTTTCCCCACTTCTCTTTTACCTGGATAAACACAGAAGTCCTCTTTGAGGGATCCCACAGGAACTCCACAGTGTTGAGCTGGGTTGGGTTTGCTCTAGGGTCAATGATGCCCACAGACATGGGGATATCTGCAGGAGGGCACAGGGAGAAGCAGCTGTGGTTTGGAGTAGAAGGAGAAGATTCACAGGGAACATATGGAACATGGGCTGGGCTCTTCTCCCAGGAAACTGGTGACAGGACGAGAGGGCCTGGCCTGAAGCTGCTCCAGGAAGGTTTAGGTTGGATATTTGGAAGCTCTTCCTCATGGAAAGAGTGATCAGACATTGGGATGGACTGCCCAGGGAAGTGGTGGAGGCACCATCCCTGGATGTGTCCAAGGAAAGGCTGGAGGTGGCACTTGGTGCCCTGGTCTGGAGATGTGGGGGTGTCAGGTCATGGGCTGGACTTGATCTTTAAGGTCTTTTCCAGCCTTGGTGATTCTGTGAACCAACCACCAATCATGACAGCACTTTGTCCTTTAAAGTCAAAGGTCCAAGGGTCCAGCTGGAGGAACTTCAGCCTCCCACATGTTCTCCAGCCCCAACCAAGGTGCTGCCAGGGGGACTCACCTATGTCCAGGATCCTGTCCCCAGGCCTGTTCCACCTCCAGCCCTCCAGCTGCTGATGCTCTGTGTACTGCAGCCGCCGGTCATGGAACACCACCCGGAATATGCTCTAGAGGGGAGAAACAGTCTGTGCCTGGAGCTGCCCCAGGAAACCCCAGAGTCTTCAGGCTATGAGGCATCTCCAAGTCCCACAGGGGAGAAGACAGACCTCAAGGCTTCATGGAGAAGCCAAAACAATAAAAGGAAGCCCAGATGGACCCTGGAGGCAGAAACACGAAGGCTGCTGCTGATGCCTCCTGATGAAGTGATCAGCAAACACCTCTTGGCTTGACCCCAGACACCACCAGCCAGGCTGGTCTCATCAAGGGAAGAGAAAAGGGGAAATAACCCCCCACCAAGCCAGAGTTATCCCACATGCACTGTCATGGATGCAGGGTGAGACCTTGCTCGCAGCTCCCTGTGGCAGGGCAGCCCAGCTGGACACATGCACCCGTGCTCCCCACCTACCTTGACCAGTTTCCCATTTATCTCTGGCAGTTCCCCAATCTTCCTGTTGTCCAGCATCCGGATTTCATAGGACTGCCCTGGGGAAAGGAAGACAAGTGCAGCTCATGGTTAGCTGGGGATGGACCTTCACTGCCACCCCTCCTCTGACATCTTTTTCTGCCACACTGGACGTGTCACTTCACCCTCTCACCATGTTTTTTGGGGGAGGGAGGGGGCTGTCATGAGCATGAGCCATTAGAGCCAGAGCTGTAATACTCCTCTCCAGGCAGAGATAATCCTCCCCTTTCCTGCTGCAGTACTTTCTAGGAATTACCCTCATTAACCCAAGCCCAAGAACGGGCAAGAAATTGATTACACAAGCTTCCTCCACAAAGGTCACCAACCCTGATCTTCCAGTTCTACTTGGAAGCAGCAGGTACAGCTTGAACCTGTCCAACACCCCCCTGCAGAGCACCCCAGCACAGATACACCCATCAGCCACCTTACACCACTCAGCTTTTCATTAAGTGAAATCCCCTGGGCAGGGGGCAGGCAGCAGGGGGAAGGAAGTGGCACTTCCAACCAGGAGCCATCTCAGGGTCACTATCGAGGCGCTTTTCATTCCCAAGGGAAATTTCCAAAGGCAGAATTCTATTATTTTTTTTTTTTCAGGGTGTTTACAGGAGACTCCCACACAGCCCCCAGAGGGCATGGGGCTTCTCTCACCTTGGTTGAGATAGGTAAGTGTTTCGTCATGGAGCTTGACAGCCGGGGAAGTGGCAGCACACAGCACGTACTGGAAAGGCAGAATTTTGTTCTCGTTTTCCGGGGGCAAACTCGACTCTTCCTGCTTGAAGATGGGCAGGGCAAGGACGTCGCTGCAAACGGATTTATCAGAAGATTAATTTCACTTCTGGCTACAGAGAAATGATGCGTGTGTATCTAGTTCCTCCTCCACCTAGGAAGAGCTCTGAGGTTTTGTTAGTTAAAAACCTCCACACCCTGACATTCTCTGCAGAGCTGTGCAGGAGCATTAAAGCAGACTGAGAAGTGGACTTGGCACCTGCTCTTGCTCAAGTTTTTTTCAAGTCAAGTCTCCCTCTCGACCCAAAACCCCACACAGTTCTTGCTCCAGAGCTAAGAGACAACAGAGCCTGTGTTTCAGCCTGAAGCCCAGCTCCTCCAGCACCCCTCGTGCCTCAGAGCACAGCTGGAGTGGGGACACTGTGACGATCCAGGCACCAGTCTCTGCTGGCAGCACCAGCCCCCTCCCCTCTGCCAGCAGAGCAGCCCTGAGCCCCTCCCCCTGCTCCACAGGCACCATTTACCCTCCAGGAGAGCCTTGGCAGGAATTTGAAGACTTGCTGAGGTCAAGGTTACTAATTTTTTCACCACTGCCTCCTCTGTGCTTATAAATCTCCCCCAGCCCTCCCGCCCCAGCAGGGGGTTCAGCCCAAGCACAGAGACCTCGGGGTCCATCATGGAGGGGACACACGTGGTCAGGGCACCAAACCCTCCCTCCTGCAACTGCCACCTGCTGCACAACACACCCAAGCATCTCAGTGGAACAAATCTTGCAGGCTCTGACATGGAAAGAGCCCTTCTGGCCCAAAAGCAGTGGGAGGTGGACCCCCAGCTTTCCCCAAACTCATCAGCAAGCCCCTACACCCACAAAGATGGTGCCCTGACCCAAACCCAGAGCCAGGGAGACCCACAGGACTCAGGAGACACTACACATCATGGTGGCACTGCCCACACCGCAGGTCTGCACACTGTGGGACATGGGAGAACCTGGACCTGGGTTTCTGAGCCAAATGCAGGCTCCTCGTGTCCCTTACAGCCCCCATGAGTCCAGCACTGCTCTTAACGACAGGAGAAACCACAAACCATCAACCTGCAAGAGCCCAACCACCTTCTTGTCTGTCAGGTTTGAGGAGATGGGTCATGCAGGAGCTCCACATCATGCCCCAGGGCAGCATGGAGCTGCTCCAGCTGGCAAAAGCCTGGGCTCATTCTCCTCCGGATGCTGCTCGTGCTGCTCTTGGCACTGGCGGGGAAAAGCAAGGGTGGTCAAGTCCTGTGCTACCAACTTCTCCGGGGAGAAGGATGTCTCCAGGTCTTTACAACCGTGCAAAAAGCTTGGTCTCCACCCTCCTGCCTTCACAGATGCTTTTTCATACTCAAAAGGCCACGTGGTAACAAGAACTTGCTGAATAACGTTAGTTTAAAGCACACGAGCGATACCCCTGGGCGGACGGACACGCCGCTAACGGGAATTGTTGCTGAAGCTGCTTCCAGCAGCTGTTCTGAGCCAGAGCAACAGCCAAGAGCAATTCCTCTGTAGCATAAACCAGAACATCCACCCACTCACCACACGAGCAGAGCCCAAAGCAGAAGCAGAGTCTGGGCAAAGGCGCCTGAGCGCAGATGTGGGTGCAGAGCTGCAGATCAGCTGCCAGGGCCACCCAGCACCACCCCACCACTCCCAGGGGACATGTGGCATGGGAACAATGCTACTGGTCCCTTTGAAGGGCAGGAGTGAAGCACTAAGCCCTGATGAAGAGTCAGGTCACCTTCATCTCCTGTTACAGGCTCCAGAGATTCAGATGCTCACAAGAGTGCAAGAAAGAAGGAGTTAAATCAGCTTTTTTTTTTTTCCTTTAGTTGAACATTAAAAACTTTCCCAAGGAAAAACTGGATTTATCTGGCCAAACAGCAGCTCCCACCCTAATGGGGCTTTAACCCTTTGCTCTCAAGAGACCAATTATCTGCCCTTCCTCCAGTGAGGTGCAAGTAACACCCACCACTGCTGCCCAAACCTGAGCGGGAGAATCACAGAATGATGGAATGGTTTGGGTTGGAAGGAACCTTAAAGACCATCTAGTTCCAACCCCCCTGCATGGGCAGGGACACCTCCCACCAGCCCAGGTTGCTCCAAGCCCCATCCAACCTGCCCTTCAACACTTCCAGGGATGGGGCAGCCACAGCCTCCCTGAGCAACCTGCTCCTCACCACCCTCACAGGGAAGAACATTTTCCTCATGTCCAACCTGAAACTCCCCTCTTTAAGCTTCAAACCATTGTCCCTTGTCCTCTCACTACACACCTGTGCAAAAAGCCCAGAGAGAGCCCTTCCCTGCCCCAATTCCAACTAGTCAGACATCAGAGCCACAGATGCTCTGGTATCTCCTCAAGGCACATGCACACAATTAGGTAAATCACAACCCAGGGGCCAAACTTCTCCTCAGCAGAGGAGCAGCGTTTCCTCCCAAAGGGTACAGGCTCCCCAGGCAGGACAAAGCCCAGATGTTCCTGATCCCTGCAAGAAAGCACAAGGAGGGGAAAACCAGCCCCAACCTGCTGTGCCCAGGAAACTTCACTGGAAGGCTTCACCCTGCACAGCTTCTCCTCGCAGCTGGAGGAACGCAGGATGCGCTTCTCCTGCACACATAGATGCCCCTTCTCACAGGCTTTGACAGAGTGACACTTCAACCCTCCTGCTGCAGCCCTGGGACACCCCAGGTTTTGCTCTTTTGTTTTTTTTTTTGCTTTGCTTTGCACAAAAACAGTCTGAACAAGAGAGGCAAAGCCTGACCACGACCCCCCCACACACTCACTTTTCTCACGCACACGGGGCTCTTGCACGAGGCTGGATCCCTGTTTGCTGTGGAATCACCAGCTGCTCTTCAGGCTTCCAGAAGCTCCTCATGGCCACCAACACTGCTCAGATGGCTGCTGAGAGGGCCAGCAGAGCCATCCCTGGAAAACCTCCCTGCACAAGCCTCTAGGTTTGCCAAGTCCCTGCAAAACCACAGCCTGAAACTCAGTTTTGTTGTGAGCTGCAAAAGGGGGGAAAACTGAGGGCAGTCAAATCCCTGTATTTCTGGAACAAGCATCCAACCCAATTAATCAGGAATAACCATCCAACAAATGCTGGTTTGCTTGGCAAGCAACACTGCACACATGGAGGGGTCAGTGGAGCCTGTGACATCTCCACAGTGGCCACGGGTCCTGCCAAGAGCCCTTGGCAAGGACCTCCAGGTCTTCAGATGCTGGTACGTGTCTGTACCACACAGAATCATACAATCAATAAGGTTGGAAAAGACTTCCAAGACCATCAAGTCCAACTGTCAACCCAACACCACCCTGCCCACTCAATCATGTCCTGAAGTGCCACATCACATTTTCTGAACACCTCCAGGGATGGTGACTCCACTGCTGCCCTGGGCAGCCTGTGCCAGGGCCTGACCACTCTTTAAAGAAATTTTCCCTGCTATCCAACTTGGACCTCCCCTGGTGCAACTGGAGGCTATTCCCTCTCATCCTATCACCAGTTAGCTGGGAGAAGAGACCGACCCCTCACAGCTCCAAACTCCTCTCAGGCAGGTGCAGAGCAAGAAGGTCTCCCCTCAGCCTCCTTTGCTCCAGGCTGGACAGTCCCAGCTCCTTCAGAAGTTCTTCAGACCCTTTTCCTTGTGCTCCAGCCCCTTCCCCAGCTCCACTGCCCCTCTCTGGACACACTCCAGAAACTCAATGTCCTTCTTGTCAAGAGGGGCCAAAAACTGACCCCAGGATTCGAGGCACAGACTCACCAGTGCCAGCACAGGGGAAATCTGCACAGGACACAGGTAAGAGGATCAGCTTTACACACTGCAGAGCACAATAAAAGGTTAAATATTACTAGAGACAGTGTGGTTATAAAACAGCAAGGGAAAGCTCAGCAGGTCCTGGCTCTGGCATCTTCACAGCTGCTCCAGGAGGACAATCTCAGTTGCCTGCAAACAGCAGCCAAACGCTGCAGCCACTGCCACAGCCTGCCAGGAGCACATTGCCCTGTTGCTTCCTACTTGTCTCCCATCCTGCCACCCCTGCCAAGGGCAAGAGAAGCCGTTTTAAGGCTGTTTGGGGAGAGCCAGGAAGCTGTGAGCCCCTCAGGTACCCATGTCCCACCAGCAGCCCCTCGTGACGTCCCCGCGATGCCCAGCGGGGCCCAACCCAGCTGTCAACAGCAGAATTTTCTTTAGACAAACCCACCTGCTCCAAAGGCATCTGGAGCAGCTCCTGCAACTCCTGGGGACACACCTCCCTTGAAAAAACAAGGAATATTTCCCTGTGCCTTTTAACATATTTTGGGGAAAGGCACTTCCCTTAAGGCCTCTGGGTCTGGGGTGGGAGAAAAATCTCCTGGCAAAGATGGAATGAAGAGTCACAGAGCAGCTCTGGGGATGGAAACACTCAGCCAACACCTGATTATCACCCCCAAAGCTACCACCTAATTCCAGGGAACAACAGGAACATGAAAAAGTCCAGTTCATTTACAAACACAAAGCACAATCCTACCATGCAACTCCAAGGAGAAAAAGCTTCCAGCCCCAGCAACAACCCTCCTCATTCCTCCCCACACGCCAGCACTCCTTCCCCAGGCAGCAGAGTCCCTCTGCCATAAGGAGAAGGAATGAAAGAGGAAAACCCCCACCAGGCAAGCACAGAAAAGCCACAAACACACGCAAAAAAAGGTGCCTGTTGAAACCTTTCCCCTCTTCCCACGACACGGGAGAAAACATCAGGGCCAGGAAGGTCGGTGCTCATCTATGGGCACCCGCTCTGTTTACCGGCAGCACCAGTCAGAAGCCTTCTCAAAAGAGCATCGGGTTTCAGCAGTGGAGCAGAGCTCGGGGCGGGGGCAGCAGCAGCACAGCTCCCCCCCTGCTGACACGGAGCTCAGAGCCCCTTGGCACCAGCTCTACCCGCGTGGAAAAGCTGGGCAGGGGGGATCGGGGCAGGGGGGTCGGTCACAGCTCCAGGACACCCAGAGACGTGGCCTTGGGAAACCCCTGCTCGAAGCTCTGGGGTCCAAACCCTGTGCCCAGCTGGGTCAGTAAAAGGTGTGGATGCTGTGAAGCTCGTGGCTGCACCGTTTTCTTGTGCAATTAAAGCTCCAAGTCATGGCTGGTGGGTTTTAGCTTGACAGTCTGTACGTTAAGATGATCCACCACACCTTGGTTGCCCCTCTGAGCACAGCGTTTGCGCACGGGGCCTCTTCCCAACAGGAAGGGGAAAGGGGAGGGAAAGGAGCTTCAAAGCATCATGACTGCCTTGGACATCCCCTGCCCACGTGGAACTGAAAACTCATCCCCTCCATCACCCCATCAAAGGTAACATAGGAGGAATTTCTCCTCCAAAAAGCTGCCAGTTCCAGTGCCCAGTGTTGCCATTGCCAGAGAGCAGTGGGACACGCTCCCCCTGAGCTTGCACACCCCTGGGACACCCATGGATTGAGGGCTTTCTTTCCTCCAAGTGCTGCAATTACACAAACCCCAAAGGCTGTGACAGACCCCAGAGGTGGTCAGGGATAACTCTGTGAAGGTGCCAGGTCTCCTTGTCCCTGAATGCAGCAGACATGGAGGCTGGATGAGAAGAGCTCTTCCAGCTCCTTTGGAAAAGGGCAGCAGCCTGGAAGTTGCCTCCCAGCCTGTTCTACCGTGAGCAATCACCCAATGGATCATTTTTAATCCTGACATTTAGCATTTCCAACTGTAGATCCCTCTGAAAGCTCCAGTTTTGCATCAAGGTGTCCTCTCGCACAGGCAGGAGAGGCCAGGGACACCTCGGAATGTCTATTTGAACTCTTTCTGGAAGTAAAACCAGAGAAACTTCCTCCAGCTCCACCCATTCCCAGCATTCCCAGAGAATCTCAGCTGCCTTCTCTACTTGGCTCCCCAGCACTGCATCTCTCCTGCTTCTTCTCCTGGAGGTCTTAACCTCAGCTTCCATGTCCTTCCCCACCCACCTGTGTGCCCAGCTCCCCCTCAGGGCTGTGGGAAGGGATCCAGCTCACCCTCCCCTCTCACTTTGAGTCGAGGGGGAAGGCAGGGTGAAAACAAGCAGAAAAGAAACAGGGTTTGAATTAAAGCCCTCGCCCCAAACTACTCCCAAGGCAGCTCTTGCAGGCAACACCAGCCTGGGATGGAGCCAATTAATCAAGGGCAGCAGTGGGGAAATGTGTGGCCACACACAGACTTGGCATGTCCCATGTCCAGCCCAACACCTCATGACACCTCATCCAAGAGCTGCCAGAACCAGGTGCCAGGGGAGCAGGACCCGGTGCTGGGGAGTGAGGGAGGCAGCTGGGACCCATCTCTGGGGCACAGGCCACATCCTTGTGCCACAGGGTTTAAACATCCGACACCACCAGGTCCTGATCTCCATCGCTGCACTCGGGATGTTGGAGCCTGTGGGGATCCTGCTTCACACCTTAGCTCCAGGGTTAGCTCAGAGTCAGAAGCACAGCCGAAAAATACACACCAGCTTTCCTCTGGGAGGGTGGTTATTTAGGGCAAAGTGCTGCTCCTTGGCCATGGCTGCAGGCTGCATCAAACCAAAGCAACCAGCCACAGGCTCTTCACGCCAGGACTGGAGAATCACAGAATCACCCTGCTTGGAAGGGGCCTTGAAGATCATCAAGTCCAGCCATAACCTAATTCCCCCTACCATAACCTAATTTACCCGTTCAGTGCTTAAATCATGTCCCTAAGCACGATATCTACATATTTAAATACTTCCAGGGATGGTGACTTCACCACCTCCCTGGGCAGCCTGTTCCACTGTCCAACTGCTCTTTGGGTAAAGAAAATCTGAGGACATCAGGAGGCCAAAGCCCTGAGCAGTGCTGGGCTGGCACAGCCCCCTGCCCTCCTCCCCAAAACAGCTGCCCAGTGAGAGCCCCAGGGACCACGGGCTCTTTGTAGCCCCAGCCCAACCTCAAGTAGCCACCACTATGTCCCAGGGTTGGTACCAGAGCTGAGTGTCCTGTTCCCTCCTGCGTGACACGACGAACGCTGAACCCGCTGCCGAGCAGCACAGCCCCCCCATCTCACAGCACAGCCCCCCCAACTCACAGCACAGGCCCCCCCCAACTCACAGCACAGCACCCCCCCAACTCACAGCACGGTTTCCCCATCTCTCACCTCGGTCCCCCCCAACTCACAGCACGGTCCCCCCCAACTCACACCTCGGTCCCCCCATCTCACAGCACGCCCCCCCCAACTCACAGCACACCCCCCCCCAACTCACAGCACAGCCCATCTCTCACCTCGGTCCCCCCCAACTCACATCTTGGTCCCCCCATCTCACAGCACAGCCCCCCCCCAACTCACAGCATGGTCCCCCCCATCTCTCACCTCAGTCCCCCCCATCTCACAGCACGCCCCCCACAACTCACAGCACGGTCCCCCCCACTCTCACCTCGGTCCCCCCCAACTCACACCTCGGTCCCCTCATCTCACAGCACGGTCCCCCCCCCATCTCTCACCTCGGTCCCCCCCATCTCACAGCACGGTCCTCCCCCATCTCTCACCTCGGTCCCCCCATCTCACCCCTCGGTCCCCCCCATCTCACCCCTCGGTCCCCCCCATCTCACCCCTCGGTCCCCCCCATCTCACCCCTCGGTCCCCCCACCACCCCGAAGCTCCTCAGCCCAGCCCCCCGCCCAGCCGCAGGCCGGGCCCCTCGGGCGGCCGGAGCCCCCCTACCTCATGCTGTAGGCCCCGGCTCCCAGCTCCTGGCCGATGCCCGACAGGCTGGCGTCGAAGTCCTGCACCAGCCCCGACTCGATCACCTCGTCGGCCAGAGGCAGCTTCAGCGCCCAGGCCATGCTCCCCCGCGGGCCGGGCCCCGGGGGGCTCCTCGCCCCTCTCGGGGAGGGCTGAGCCGGCGCGGCTGCTCCCTCCCTCTCCCGGGGGCACTGAGCCCCCTGCCGCCCCTCGGGGTCCCCTCTCCCGGGAGGCTGAGCTGGGGACCCCCCAAACCCACCCCCGAGCCCTCAGGCCCCCAAGGGGCCACACGAGCCCCAAGACCTACACACGCCCCTCGGGGAGGGGGGGGGTGGGGTCTCAACCTCCGGGACCACCCCTTCCCTTAGTGCCCGGAGCAGCCCGGGGGGCTCCGAACCCAACTGACCCCCCAGGGGCTGCAACCCCAGACACCCCCCCCCAGCCCTACGGCCCCTCTCGAGGGGCTGCCCCCCGCGGGGAACCCCCAGGCCCGAGCGCCTGCCGACCCCCAAGCGGCCGCCCGAGCCCCAGACCCCCCTCAAAAGCCAAACCCCAGCAGGGGCTGCCCCGCAGCCACCCCCGGGGCCCCGCCGGCCCCGCTCCCGCCCCGCCCGGGCCGGGACCCCACAAGATGGAGGCGGCGGCGCCGCGGACCCCCCGCCCCCGCCGCCAGTGGGGAAGGCCCCGCCCCTCCGGCGCGTCCAGCCAATGGGAGCCGCGCTCCTCCTGCTGACGCAAGCGAGACACAGCCAATGGAAAGCGGGAATTGGGCTGGGGGGCGGGGCGTGAGGGCGCGGCGAGGGGCTCTGGAGTCCCTGCGGCTCCACCCTGGGGGCCGTGGGTTCGAGTCCCGGCCCCGGCTCATGCGTGCGCTGAGTTGCGCGGGTCTCAGCCGGCGGCGCGCCGAGGGGTGCTTTTGTCTCTCCCGGAGATGCAGGGGGGATGGAGGGAACGAAATGCCATTGGAGACGGCCCAGCTCCATCCTCGGAGCCACTTCCCCGAAAATCCGGGTGCAGGTAGCATGGGGAGCCACGGCAGGGTACCGAGAGCAGCCGCCCCACCCTGTGTCCCTCCGGGTTTAGAACGGGGCAAGACGAGTAGCGACCCCTCCCCCCCCCCCCTTCCTTCCAGAAAAATGGAGAAAGGAAAAGAAAAAAGAAAAATACTGTTTATTTCACACCACTACATCAAGTGCGTCAGTCTGCCGTGTCCCCGGAGAGGTGACCCGGCGTCCCCTCCCCAGCCCCCCCTGCAGCCCTCGCCTCTCCCCATCACTCCCAGGGCAACGGATGGAGCCCCCAACCCACCCAGCCCCCGGGCTCACGAGAGGAGAGGGAGGTGCTGCCTCTGTGATGGGCTTCACCCCCCAAAAAACCCTCTTGGGACGGTGGGGAGACCCTTGGAGCCCCCCCCCCCAGCATTGTCCCCACGGTGGAGGGTCGCACCGTGCAGCCCCTTGTGCGGGTGGGCTGGAGGTGAAGGACCACTCGAATCGAGGGGGGGTGAAATTAAATTGGGGGTCACCCCTAGCGAGCTGTGGTGCCATCTCAGAAACTAGGGAAAACGGCCCAAAAAGGAAAATCACTCTTTTTTTTTTGGGGGGGTGGGGTGGGGGTGGGGGTGGGGGGGTTATGCAACACTTGGGGGGCCAGGACAGGCAGCGTGTACAGGCAGAGGGTCTGTCGCCAGGCACGTCACAGGCGAGAGGAGCCACGAGGCAGGCGTGACACCCGACACGAACATGCTTAGGTCATGTGTGATGCAGAAGAAAAGGGGACAGACGGACACACGGACACACCTACAGGCACGGCGGGAGGGCGGAGACCCCCGCACCCACCGCAGGGCCGGGGGGACAGAGCCGGTGGCAAAAAAAGTGCTGATGGCAGGAGGTTCGGGGTGGGCAGCGGGGGTGAGGGGGGGGGTGGGGCACACACACACATCCCCATCCCTGCCCCCCCCTTCAGGGGATCTGAAAGACGTTGAGTTTACTGGTGTTCTTGAGGGTCTGGCGGCGGTTGCAGAACCAGACGCGAACGACTTCGCGGTCGTAGTTGAGCTCCTTGGCGATCTCGGTGATCTCCTGGCCCGTGGGCAGGGCGTTCTTCTCGAAGTAGGCGTTGAGGGCCTCGATGGCCTGGGGGGTGAAGGAGGTTCGGCGCTTCCTCTTCTTCGAGGGCTCCCCCCCCACGAATTCCATCAGGTTTTGCTGCCCCTCCTGGTTACGGAGCTCGGCTTCGCTCAACCACTTCTCCAGCACCGGTTTCAGCTTCTGGGCGCTCTTGGGGGTGATGTCCAACTTCTCGAACCTGCCGGGGGCACCACGAGACCCTCAGGGATGCAGCAAGGACCAGGGGACACCCTCTGAGGGGGTGTGGGACAAGTGCCACCTTCAGCAGGTGACACCACAGCGGGGAATTGACAAGTTTTGTGGGCAGTGACCGCACCCACCCTCCCTTACTCCCCTTTTCCTCTCTTTCCCTTATTTTCCTCCTTTTCTCCCATTTTTCTCCCTCTTCCCCCATTTTTCTCTCTTCTCCAATTCTCCCCTCTCCCTCCAGCTTTCCTCCCTTTCTCCAGTTTTCCTCCAGTTTCCCCTTTCCTCTAATTTTCCTCCTTTTCTCCCATTTCCCTCCCATATCTTCCTCCTCTTTCCCCACTTCCCACCTTTCCTCCAATTCTCCCCTCTTCCTCCAGCTTTCCTCCCTTTCTCCACTTTTCCTCCAATTTCCCCTTTCCTCTAATTTTCCTCCTTTTCTTCCATATCTTCCTCCTCTTTCCTCACTTCCCACCTTTCCTCTCATTTTTTCTTCCCTTTTCCCTCACATTCTCTAGTTCCTTTTCTCATTTTGCTCCTTTTCTCCCATCCCCCCCCATTTATTCCATTTCCCTTCCTCTGCTTCCATTTCTCTGATTCTCCTGCTTCTCTAACTTCCCTGTTTTTCTCCATTTCCCTTCATTTTCTCCAATATCCTTCCTTTCCTATTTCCCCTCCTTCTCTCCCATTTCCCTCCCTTTCTCTGCGTTTCCTCTGTTCCTTGATTTTTCCTCCCACTCCTGAATTTTCCTCCCCCCCGATTCCCAGCTGCAGTGACCCCGGGGGGCAGCCCCAGCCCCCCCATACCTGCAGATGGCCGACTGGCTGTAGGCAGGTCCCTCGGTGGCCGTCAGGGCCTGTCCCACCTGCGTCTGCGTCAGCCCCAGGGACAAGCGGCGGATCTTGAAGTTCTTGGCGAATTCCCGGATCTCCTCCAGGTTGATCCCGTCCTCCTCCGCGCTGCTGTTGGGAGCTGGGGGCTCTGCCAGCAGAGGGGACACGGGGGCTGCTGTCAAACACCCATGGAGCTGCCTCTCCCCCCCACCATAATGGGCATCCCCTTCGTTAGGCTCCCCAGCCAAGGCCGGGTGCTCGTGGTCGTCCCCAAGGATGCAGGGCGTGGGTGCGCAGCATCCTCCCCCCATCCCCACGGGGATTCCCAGACCACAGAAACCCTCTTCCCAGGGGATCCTAGTCCCTGGTGTCCCCCCAGTACCCCTCGCTGTGACTCACTGGAGACCAGCTGGCTGACCGTGGGGGTCTCGGTGCAGGTGATGGGGACGGGCACGGAGGAGGCCTTGGCCACCGGGGCAGGGTTTGCCATCACCACGGCCGGCTGGGAGAGGGCTGGAGCTGGCTGGATGGGCTGGACCTGGGACAGAGGAGGGGCTCAGCACCCTGAAGTTGGGGCTCCCCCCTTCCAGCACTGCGGCCAGGCTGCTCCCTGCCCACCAGCTCCAGCCCAGGAGAGCGGCCACCACGTTGTCTTTGCTGACAGAGGAGGCGAGAGGTGACATTGGAAACCACCCAGCTCCGTGCTGGCAAGGTGGAGGTGACAGTTCTGCACTGTGTTTGGGGTGTCCCGCCATGCAGGTTTGGGGGTGACCAGCACCTCTGCTCACGCCAAGGTGAGGCTTGGTCCTTCCCATCCCAGCTGGGAAATTTGGAGGACCCAGAGAGCCGGGAGGCTGGTGGGGCAGCAGTGTGAGGCAGCACGGTGGGGCAGACACGTCCCCAGGATGCCCATGGGCTCCCAAAGCAACGTGGCCAGGTCCCAAAGCCACGCAGCTGTGTCCCCCAAAGGTGCCCACACGCCCCCAAAAGAAAGGTGGCCAGGGATGCCCTCTGGCCACTGGGTGTCAGCCTGATGCCCCTCGCTCACCTCGTTCTTGACGGGGGGCTCAGGGGTGCTGGTTTTCTTGACGGTGGCCGCCTGGATGGTGCTGCTGGCCAGCGTGGCGATCACCTGGCCCTGGGCATTAAGCAGCAGCTGCGGCGTCACCGCCTGTACCTGCAGGTTCTGAGCTGGCAGAGCAGCCGGGGCAGGGGCAGCTGCCACCCCGGGGGGGTTCACCACCCACGGCAGGGTCCCAATCACCTGGGTGAAGGGAGGAGAGCCAGGGCTGGGGGGGTGGCTCCCGGCAAACACCCTTCCTCGGGGAGGGGGCTGCACAGCAGCTCCAGCTGCTCCTCCTTCCCCGGGAGAAACAACCCCGGGGGGGTCGTGCAGCCGGGCGGGCGGTGGGCGCGGGCAGGTACCTGGCCCTGGGCGTTGGTCAGGATCTGGCCCGTGATGCCCTGCACGCTGGAGATGGCGTTGGCGATCACGGGGGCGGCCGCCAAGGAGCCGAGGAGCTGGGCTTGGCCCCCCAGGGAGGCCGCGCTGATCTGCAGAGAACCGAAAGCCGGGGGTCAGAGCCGGCCCGGGCCCCCGCGACCCCCCGCGCACGGCCGGACCCCCCTGCCCCGCCGCCCTGAGTCCTGCCCCGCCGGCCCGAGGGGCTGCAGCGCCTCGAGTCCTGAAATCCGTCCTTCCGACTGCGCCGAAGGCAAAGCTGCCTGCTGGGTCAATCCTTGGTCACCGGGGATGGGGAAACTGAGGCTGGGATCTTGCGTGATCCCCCGGGAGGTGACGGCTGAATCAAAGCGCTTGGTCCCCAGGGAAGCCCGACTCCCCAAGCCCCGGGAGGCACCGGGAGCTCTCCCGGCTCCACGGCGCGGGCTGCCAGGCTCCTTACTATGCCGGGGTTAAAGGCAAATCCCGCAGGCTGGACGGTGATCTGGGTCTGCGGCTCCAAGGGCTTGGCCACGGGCGGCGCGGGCGCTGCTGCGGGCTGTGGCAGGATGGGGGGCTGGCCGGGAGCGGCGGGGAAGACGCCGGGGGGCTGGAGGGGGGCCCGGGGCTGGACCGCAGCCTGCAGCGGCGGGGCGGGCGGCACCGGAGCCGCGATGGCCGTGCTGAGCACGGCGGCTGCGGGGGAAAGAGACGGAGAGAGCGTGAGCCGGGGGCGACAGGGGCGACGGCCAGACCCTGAGCTCTGTGCCCAACCCCACTGCCGCTTCACAGAGGGAACCGGATCACCGGGTAATTCGTCTCTGCAGGGTCCCCCCAGCTCCCGTGGAACAGGCAGAGCTGAGACTCCCCAGTCCCAGACTCATCCTGCCCGGCTGGAGTGCTGGGTCCAACCCAAACCTGGTGCTGCCACCACAGAGGGTGAGGGGCACCTCCGGGGTCCCCTCACAGCTACAAATAACTCCTGGGACAGGCTCCTTCCCTCGCTGAAGCACAAGAGGAGACAACTCCCTCTCACAGGGAAGGGCATGAACCCTGCTCTGGCACCACTGGAGAGGCACCAACCCCCCTCTTCTTCCAGGTCTCCTCCTCGCTCAACCTCAGCTGCTGCAACAGGATGCCATATCCAGCCCCCAAATCTCATCCAGGCCTCACATCCCACCCCTGGGCTCTGCCTTCCTCCCCCCCATCCTCCCCCTGCCCTCCTCTCACACTCCTGGCACCTTTAGCACTTGAGGAGCCACAAACAAGTCCCCCAAATTAAAGGCCATTTCAGACCCCTCCTGGAGAGGACAGCCTGGATTTGGCTCGAGCTGGGGGAGGAGGAATTAAGGAGGCTGCAAAGCAGAAGAGCAGCAGTTACCTTGCAAATTGGCTATAGGTGGTTTGAAAATTCCCCCTGTAGGAGAAGCCGCCGTCAATCCGGGAAGGGCAGCGACCGTTGCTGTAGGAAATGTCCACACAGCCAGCCCCTGCTGACCTGCCACTTGACCTGCAATACTGATGGGGATAAGAAGAGGTTGAGTAACTGTCCCTGCTGGAACCATTACTCCTGTCACAACTGTTGCTAAGTTTTCCTGAGTCAAGACCTGCAAAAGCAAACAAGATTTAAAAAAGAACAGAAATCAACGCCACTGCAGACAGCATCAGCGGAGCTAAGTCCCGGGGGTCCCTCCCATCTCAGCAGCTGGGTCGCCAGCTCCGCGGAGCCCCTTCTCCGTGGGGAGATGGGGGGGATCCCCCCCCCATCAAACCACCCTCTGGCAGCTCCTCGGTGGCACGAGGCCCTTGGCGAGGGCGCCAAGCAGAGGGGAAACCGCCTCGGTTCGGGGTGTAGCTCCTACCCCCCGCGCCACCGGCAGCCGTCTCCGCCCTCGGGGTTTGCCTACAGCAAGCGGGTGCCTCCCGGGGGTCCCCAGCGTGTCCCCCACCCCAGCCCTCCCTCATCCCTGCTGCAGCTGCAGGGTAGTTACCTGCGGGGGGGCTTGCACGGCCAGCGGGGCCAAGGTCTGAGGGTGCTGGCTCGTGGGGTGGCTGAAGGTGCCGCCGGAGGGGATGGTGGAGGGGGAGGCTCTGGCTGCTGGTTTGGCTTTGCCTGGGGAAGGGCAGAGGAGACAGGTTGGACAGATGTTGGTGGTTGAGCAGCTCGTCCGCACCAGGGATGGGGGTGAGGGTGGGGGGGCACCCAAAGGATGCACAGCCAGGGGGTGAAACCCTTCCCATGGGTGTCCCAGGGGAGCCGCAGCCCCAGGGAGCTGCTGTGAAGCCCAGCAGGGGGTCCCCAGGGGGGGTCAGTGCCCAGTTACAGGGCACAGGGGAGGGCATGTTTTGGGGAGGAGGAAAAGGAGGTAGAATGGAGAGGTTTGGGTGATTTGGGAAGGAATAAGTGTGGGAAATAGTGGGGTCAGGGGACAAAAAGGAGAGGCTGGGCGTGAGCGGTTCCCTGGGCTGTGGGCACCTCTCTTGGGCTGTTGGATCCTATGGGAGATACTTTCCTCCACCAGCTGCTGGCTCCAAAATTAGCAGCAAGGAAAGTGGTGTCAGCCCCTGAACTGCTCCCCTGGGAAGGGGGAGCTGGAAGGGGAGGGGATCAAGATGGCCTGGCTAGAGGCTGGAAGAGGGGGAATCCCCTGTGGGCTGAGCTTTGTTTGGTGTCTTTTCACCTTCCACCCAAATTCACAGAATATATTCATATTTCTTATATTACCATGAAGATCCAAGCAAGAGGAGTCCTTGCTCCTAATCCATATTTATTACTTGCAAAAGACCTAAGCTTTTTGGGCAATCTCCTTTATTTATTCTGCTCAACTTCTAATAATGGCAACCCTTGAGTATAAAATCCACTTAACTCTCTTCTGTTTTTGTAAGAAGCAAAACTCCCTTTTCCTGCCTTTTCCTTTGGCAGAAAAAAAAAAAAGTTTTACCAAATAAATATTTTCCTCAGCTAAAAAGCAGGTGTTTCTTGGGTTTGGTTCCTTGCCCAGAAAGAACTACAGGTCTGGAAGATACGTAAAAGCCTTTTTTGTTTGTTGTAAACTGCCTCCCAAGCCCCAGCACGGATCACCCCCAGCACAGCCCCAGTTGCAGACCGTGCTACGGGCAGAGGTGCCACCAGGTCCCTGGGGTCTGCACAGCCTGTCCTGCTTTCCCCCTCCCCTCCAGGCCATGGCAGCAGGACCAGAGCACCCCCCAGCATGGAGGGGACACTCAGACAGTCACAGAGTGGTTGGAAGGGACCTCTGAAAATCATCCAGTCCAACCCCCTGCCAGAACAGGGTCACCTACAGTAGATCCCAAAGGAACAAATCCAGGTGGGTTTGGGATGTCTCCAGAGAAGGATCAGCCTGTCCCAGGCCTCTGTCACCCTTACAGGAAAGAAGCTTTTCCTTATGTTTAGCTTGACCCTCCTGTGTTTCAGTTTGTGCCCCTTGCCCCTGGGCACTGCTGGGAAGAGACTGGTCCCATCCTCCTGACACACCTGTAGGCATTGATCAGCACTGATGAGACCCCACCTCAGTCTCGTCCTCTCCAGGCTGAACAGCCCCAGCTCTCTCAGCCTTTCCTCGTAGGGCAGATGGTCCAGTCTCCTCATCATCTTGGTGGTCCTGTGCTAGACTCTCTCCAGTAGTTCCTTATCCTTTATGAACTGGGCAGCCCAGACCTGGGCCCAGTTCTCCAGAGGTGTCCCCCCCAGGGCAGAGCAGAGGGGCAGGAGAACCTCCCTGACCTGCTGCCCACATCCTCCTGATGCCCCCCAAGAGCCCATGGGCCTCCTTGGCCACCAGGGCCCGTTGCTGGTCACCCTGTTGGCCACCAGGACCCCCATCTCCTTGTCCCCAGAGCTGCTCTCCAGCAGGTCCCCCCCACCCTGTGCTGCTCCATGGGCTTGTTCCTCCCCAGATGCAGAACTTTACACTTGCCCCTGTGGACTCATCTCTTCCTTTTACCAACCAGCCTCAAACAAACTAAAATCCTGCCCATTTGTTGTTGGGTTTTTTGGTGGTTTTTTTGTTTTTTTTTTTGGAAAAGCGTAAGAATCTGGTTGTGTCCTGAGCACAGCCCAGAGGTGACAACCAGAGGACAGTGCTGTTAATAAACAAAGCACAAGGGTGGCAGGACGAGGGGACGGGGCAGGGGCCTTGCAGGCAGATTCAGGATGGATCTGCAGAAGGACTGGGGTGCTGGCCAAAGAGCAGTAAGGAATAAAGCAGGATGTCCCCAGAGGCCTGTTTCCAGAGCTGCATTCCCCTGGGAGAAGGGATGCACCCACAGCAAGCTCAGCACCCTGGGGTGAGGAGGGGAGGAAACCCAAGGCCCTGCTCAATGTGGCTGCAGGAAAACCCAGCTCCCCAGCAAAACTGCTCATTGACAAATGTCCTCTCTGTTTCAAGCCCGTGGTTGAGGGCTGTCCTGAATGCAGAAAGCTCTTTCTCATCAGTTCCCAGAGAAGGAACTGGTTTTGTTAACTCCTAAGCTAGGGATGGGGATGCTGCAGAGTGGGGTTTGGGTCTGCCTGCACTGATGGGCACAACTGGTCCCCTTGGCTCCAACCCTGTGGTCCAGAGCCCAACTTGGATGAACAGCCCAGGGCAGCCCAGGGAATGAATCACAGAATCCCAGAATCACCAAGGCTGGAAAAGACCTTAAAGACCATCAAGTCCAGCCTATGACCAACACCCCCACATCTCCAGACCATGGCACCAAGTGCCACCTCCAGCCTTTCCTTGAGCACCTCCAGGGATGGTGCCTCCACCACTGCCCTGGGCAGCCCATCCCAATGTCTGATCACTCTTTCCATGAGGAAGTGCTTCCTGATATTCAACCTAAACCTCCCCTGGAGCAGCTTCAGGCCAGGCCCTCTCCTCCTGTCACTGGTTTCCTGGGAGAAGAGCCCAGACCCCCCTGAGCACAACCTCCCTTCAGGTGGTTGTAGAGAGTGAGAAGGTCCCCTCTGAGTCTACTCTTCTCCAGGCTAAACACCCCCAGCTCCCTCAGCCTCTCCCTGTAAGACTTTCCCTCTGGTCCCTCCACCAGCCTCGTTGTCTCCCCTGAACCTGCTCCAGCACCTCCAGGTCCTTCTTGCAGGGAGGGGCCCAGAACCAGACACAGGACTCGAGCTGAGGCCTCCCCAGTGCTGAGCACAGGGGGGAGTCACATCCCTGCTCCTGCTGGCCACACCACTCCTGACACAAGCCAGGATGCCACTGGCCTTCGTGCTGGCTCATGTTTAACTGGTTGTCAACCAGTGCTCCCAGTTCTCTGCTCTGCTGGGCTGCTCTCCAGCCACTCTTCCCCAGTCTGTAGCACTGTCTGGGGTCCTTGTGACCAAAGTGCAGGACCCTGCACTTGGACTTGTTGAACTTCATCCCGTTGGCCTTGGCCATGAGCCCAGGGGAAGGACAATGTCTTACCAGGCACCTCCTCACTGCAGGGGCTCTGGGTGCTGGGCTCGGGCTCCGCTCTGCCCGCCGGGCTGGGCTCTCCCTGTGCCCCTTCCCCTGGGGGAATCTCCAAGGGTTTCTGGTCCTCCTCGGCGGGGAGCGGGGTGTCCACACCCACCTCCAGCACTCGGATAGTTTCGTGGCTGGACATGACAATAACCTGCAAATATGCCCCAAAATGTCCATCAGCTCCTGGCACCTGAACAACCCCCCCCCAAGCAGTGTCCCCTGGGCCACACAGCCCAGGGCAGAGTGAAGAGGGTGTCCCTGCCCCACGGGACAAAGCAAACCAGCCCCTCCAGCACCTCACTGCTCCAGGTCATCAGCAGTTCTGGGCTCTGGTACCCCCAGCTCTGCCTGTGCCAGCAGGTGACATCTGCAGCACTGCATGGCAGCTCTGGAGGGAGGGCCAGGGGGGAGACCTGGGGTCAGGCACACTCAGGATTTCCTCTGTGTGACATTACTTGGGGACACGGAGGGGTGGGGGGTGGGGGGCGAGTGATGAGCAGAGCTCCCTGCTCCTCCCCCAGCTCTGCCACGGCTGCCGGCAGCCAAAGCCCCGAGCAAAGATCTCTTGGGAGCAGCAGCCACAGCCCCAGCGGGACGAGAGGGCACGAGAGGACGAGAGGAGGAGACCTCCTGCCTGCTCTTCCTCATGAAAAAAGAAACACCCCAAGATGAGGCAGCCAAGCTCCAAAAGATGGAGCTGAACTTCTGTGTGCCCAGGTGTGTGGGCAAACAGGCTGGCTGGGAGTGTGGGGCAGGGACCAGGTGGTTTTCCACCCCAGGTGGTGGGGCAGGGACCAGGTGGTTTTCCACCACAGGTGGTGGGGCAGGGACCAGGTGGTTTTCCACCCCAGGTGGTGGGGCTGAGGCTGTTGCTGAGCCCCAGCTCCTCACTCCTCAGTGGGGATGGGGCCCATGATGCTCGTACCTGCTCGTTGACCGTCAGCGAAGCCTCCTGGGGCTGCACGGCTTCCGCGTCCATGGTGTCCAGGCACAGGTGGGAGAGGCCTCAGACCTTCCACATGCTGCAAGCAGGGGACACAAGGGGGTTTGCCACAGCTCCAGTGAGCAGCTCAGGGGTCACACACTGGCTCCACCCAGGGTGCAGAGCAAACCTGGCCTCTCACACCACCTCCCTGCTCCTCTCTAGCTCAACCACCAACCTCTCCCCCTCTGTGCTGGCCCCAGCTGTGACTCAGGGCAGTGCAGACCTTGCTAATGCCCTCCTGCCCCACACCACAGAGATGTGTCCTCCTCTCTGGGAGGCTGTGGCATCTCAGGTACCTCCCACCACCTCCCACCCTCTTGGCAAAAAGGTCACAACCATGGGGTAGAGTCATTCATGGGGTGAGCATCAAATGTACAAGCAGAGCAAGGAAAGGGTCATTCCAAGGGCCAAGCCCCCTCTTCTCTCCCTTTGGGAGTTGAGGAGACAATTCCTACAGCTGGCTTTGAAACCCCCCCCAAAAAACAGGCAAAGCCCACATGAGACCACCTGTGCTCCCCAGGTGAGGCCCAGAGCAGGTCCCCAAAGTCCCTGCGTGACACTTCACAACTCTTCCAAGCCCCTGACACTGGCCACAAGGAGAGCTGATTTGCTCTTAAATTGGTGGGGATACTTCATAAAGCTGGTGAAATGAGTCTTTCATGGAGGGAAGGGGCTCAGCCCACCTATTGGAAGGCAACTCTTCCTCTTCCAACACCCTTCATTAACTCGTTTGGTCAGGTACTGTCCCCTCACTGCCTTGCAGAGGCATCGTTGCCTTTACAAGAGGCTTATGAATCTTTCATTAGGAACGTCTCGGGGACACATTTAACCAGCCAGCCTGGATGACATTCAAAATGACTCGATGCATGTGTCAAGGTGTCCTTGTTTGTGTAACTGCTCAGGAGCCTGGGGCCTTGCTGGGAGATGCAGCCAGACCCCAGCTCTCCCTGCCTGAGCTGTCCCAAAACCCTGAGCACTGTCTGCTCACCTCAGCTGGTGCCCACCAGCCCTGTCTCTGCCCCACCAGGGCTGCTGGCACCACAGAGACCAGCCAGCTCAGCCCCCACAAGCTCTGCAAATCTGTGTGAAAGAGGCAGAGGTTGGGCAGAGCCTCCCTGGGCTCATAGCTCCTCCAAAAGAGCGTTTCAGTCCCAAACTTGTGTTACTGCATCTCATCCATCAGTTTTAACTGCTGCCAAGGAATCTGGCGTGGTGTGAGCATCCCTCTGCTCCACTCTGAAACATCAGCCCATCGTGTCAGCCCAGGAGGCACTTCCAGAATCCAGAAAACATTCCCCAGTGCTGTTTTACAAGCCCTTCATCATTTCTCTGCATCTCAGAAGCCACCAGGCTCCTGCTGAGGCCACTGAGCATATCCCAAGATGGAGCTGGCATTTGTATGCAATTAGCAAACATAGTTATTCGGATCCTGATGATCCAAGGGGGCCTAAATTGAATTAAGAGCCAAATTCTCATTTGAAACTCAACAGGGGCCGAGCATCTAATTCCCCTTGGCTGGCTTTTGTACACACCACTTGTTATTTATTGTCTGCAGCGAAGTGATGCTTGGGGCCCCAGCAGAGACAGGGGTACCCCCTTCACCAGCCACTCCCTCCAGCTCTCCCCTTGCTTGGCCCTGCCAGGCTCAACCCAAAAATCCACACAGGATCCAGGACTTTGCCCCTTGCCTGACTTTTAGAGCAGCCAGTGACTGATCTCCACTAGCTGCTGTGAATTCTTAGACCTGGCCTTAGCTTCAGAGCAGCCAAACACCTGGGGATGCTGGTGCACAGTTTAATTAACAATTTATTCTAGTGCAACACTGAACAGGGCAAGGGACAAGCGAGTGGCTCACGCAGGCAGCTGGCATTATTAAAAGTTAATGAGGTCTCCAGCAGCCAGAGCCCAGCAAACGGGGAGGAAGCCAGAGCAAGGGATAGTCCTGTTGCCTGTGAGGAGCAGGCAAAGCAAAGCAGCAAAACTGAGGTGCAAAGTGTCCTGCTGCAAGAAGAGCAAGGAAGGGAAGGGAAACGCTCCAGAGAGCAGCTGGCAAGAGGGAAGGATGTTGGGGACACAGGGGGGGGTGCACCCCATGGGGTACAATCCATGTGCTCCAGGTAGCTGCTGTGCATCACTTTATCTCCCCCTCGCACCACCAGACCACACTGGCCCAGATGTGCCCCACACAAGCAGAGCAGCCCTCAGGGCTTTGCTAACAAGGAGCAAACCTCCAGGGTCTCCTGGCAGCTTTTTCCTACACCTGAGCCTGGAAGAGGTGGGAAAGGTTCCTGCTCTCATCCAACCTAGGGATCCCTCCCCAGCTCCCCCTGTGCTTGTCATGTGGGGGTCTGCATTAGAGGGGGCAGCTGAGCCCAAACTGGGATCCCAGACCAGCAGGTGAGGGCACAGTGACCACAGCTGGTAGGGAAGGGGCTGTTTGGTCTGTGGAGACACCCTTCCTGCACACCTGAAACCACCCGTGGAGCCACCACAGAGCAGGGCCCGGAGCAGATGGGGATCACTGGGGCTGCTGCAGGGGGAATAGGGGGCTGAAATCCAGTGGGATCACTGCAGTGCCCTCCAGGGCAGTGTGGGAAGGGGCAGCAGCCCCCCTTCTCACTCACTGTTTGCTCTGGGGTGGAAGGACCCTCCTGGCAGGAGATGGGGCTGGGTTGCTGCGTCCCGCTCCTCGGCTGCGGCTCCGGGGTTGGGCTGTGGGGAAAGAAAAACCAGGCTGAGCTCTGCCTGCTCCTGCACTGCCCCAGAGCACTGAGGATCCCACATGCCAGCTCTGGGAGACAGGGGACAACTCCACAGCATCCCCATCCTTGCAACTTCATTCTCCCTTACTGCTCCTCATCACTGCCAGAGGGCAGAGGAGCTCTGGGAGCTCAAGTTGCTTGGTAAACTGTCCCCAGAGCCTGTGGTACCAAAAAGTTAATGCATGTGTGGGCTTTTCTCAGAGCCTCGGGGTCTGGTGGGGGCTCTGGTGACGTGGGGAGCACTGAACACCTCCCTGTCACACACCCACATCCATGCCCCAAAGTGGGGTCCATTACCACTCTGCAATGAGATATCTGCTTTTAATTCCTAACTGCACAGAGATGGGTGCTGGGGGGCAAGCCCCCAAGCAAGCTCACCCTGCTGAAACACAAGGGGACTCTCCTGGACACAGGAATATGCAGAATTACTTTATCTCTAATTATATGCTATCACTCCTGGACATGATTGGTTTACTAGTTCTTTGCTTCTACTTAAAGTGGCAGCCCTTAAAAATTTCACTACGCACGCCCAAAGGGTTGGGGGCTTTTTTTAGCAGGGGTGCCTCTAGCCTATGGGTGGGTATTTTAGTATGCTAATAGTATGTTAATAAGGCAAGTCCAATTAGTCAGAGTAGTCTATTATTTGCTTCTACTTCACACCAAGATAAGTTGTGGGAGTTCTCCCTCTCATCCCTTTCACCCTTCACGTTGGCCTGTTCTCAAGGACAGGTCATCGATTCCCAGGAACATTCCTTTTCCTCCAGTTCCCCTTATCTTGAGTGGTTTTGCAGATTCTGCTCTTACGCTGGGTGCTTCTGCTCTCTCTTAAGTGATTTTCCCAGCATTTTCCTTCTTTTAATTAGTAGCCTACATCACATCCACCCCAGCTGAAGTTCAGGAGCCTCTCCCAGAACCACAGATTTACTCGAGCGCATCCAAAGGCTGAAGGGGGGATGAGAACCCTGCCCCAACTGCTGCCTCTACCCCCACCTGAGCCACGGGTCCCTCCTGACCTGCCCCGTGGGAGAAGACTCAGATAACACCGAGAGAAGAGGAGAGAGATCTTTTTCTCAGTGCCGTGCAGAGACCAATTAGTGCCCTAGATGATTAAACAGACATTTCATGATGTCAGGCTCAGTGCAGCCGGGCAGCACGCTCGGAGTTGGGGAGGGAGCTGCTCCTCCTCCAGCAGACGTGGGGAGGGTCAGCACCAGCACCAGCATTTCGTACCATTTCCTTTCATTTCTTCACACTTTTCCTTTTTTCTTCTTTTTTTTTTTTTTTTGCAATTAATGGGACAAATAATTTGTCCAGATGGTGGTGTTAAGTGCACGCAGCAAGACGACAGCCATTTCGCAACAGATGGTGGCAAGGAAATGAAATGCACAAAATAATAATATAAAAAAAAAAATAAAAATAAAAGAAGGCGGGGGGGGGGGGGGGGGGGGGGGGGGGAAGGATAATTTAAGATGCTCCGAGTCTCACTGTGAATATAATTGCTGTGTTAATTACAAGTGTTGATGAGTCAGAGATGTAGCCACTTAGATCCCAAGTGGGTGGAAATCTAAGTTTGAACCAACTTGCTACAGGTAAGAAACCCTAAGAGGTTAATTAAAACCTGCTCCATGCAGAAGACACTTTGGACGTGGCTAATTACTTGCCATTGTTATCCTGGATTAATTCCTTTGTATGGACACTCCAATCCAAGGCTGAGGAGTCTGAAGGTGCCATGAGCAGACACCAGCTTCAGGTGGACGAGCTCTAAAAGCTGGTCCTGAGCCCCTGGTTCCTGCCCTGAGGTGGGTTTGAAGTCACAGCCCAACGAGGTGCAGACACCCCGAGACCTCCCAGCAAAGCCACCCCCGATGCAAAGGGGCACAGGTCTGGGCTGTGGCCCCACCTCCTGGGAGTGAAGCATTTGAGGAAGGTTGCAGCCCCAAGCAGCCCTCCCCACCATCTCACCAGCTCCCATGATTTTCTCTTTGCCACGTTCAGAAGGGAAAGATCCAGGGTGGAAATGGTGGCATCGGTGGGAATTACTTTTCAAAGCCTGGTTCCAGGTGTCACAGCAGTGGAGACCTGGACCCAAACACACTCCAGCAGTTTGCAAAGACTTCTCCCACTTCACAAATCAGCTTCCCTCTTCAAATGCCTTTTTACCCTTCTAAACTTGATTGCTTTTGAGACTTTATTGAGTTCACCGCTGGGGAAACCGAGGCAGGGGATGAGATGGGACAAGTTGCCACCAGCAGAGCTCAAAACCACCCACCCCTGGGCCTGCCTGGTGAGCTTCCCTGCACCGAGCTCACCTCCAACAGCCAGGAGGGAAAGGAAATGCAGGTGGGAGAGGAGGACACCCGGCCAGCCCCAGCCTCCAAATCCAGACCTTCACAACTAAGCAGCAAAAGGATGTAAATATAATTTCTACCTCATCGGAGTCCTGATAGACAGTAAATGATCCATGAGCCAGCAAAGGGCCCTTGTGGCCAAGAGGAGTAATGGAATCCTGGGGTGCATAAAGAAGAGTGTGGCCAGTGGGTCCAGGAAGGTCATTCTACCCCTCTGCTCTGCCCTGGTGAGGCCACAGCTGGAGAACTGGGTCCAGTTCTGGGCTCCTCAGTTCAAGAGAGACAGGGAACTGCTGGAGAGAGTCCAGAGGGGGGTGGTGAAGGTGACAGGGGGATTGGAGCATCTGTCTTATGAGGAAAGGCTGAAAGAGCTGGGGCTCTTTAGCCTGGAGATGAGAAGGCTGAGGGGAGACCTTATCAATGTATGCAAGTATCTAAAGGGCGGGTGCCAGGAAGATGGAGACAGGCTCTTCTCAGCAGTTCCCAGGGTCAGAACGAGGCGGAACAGGCACAAGCTGGAACATGGGAAGTTCCATTTAAACCTAAGAAAAAGCTTCTTTCCAATGAGAGTGACAAAGGCCTGGGACAGGCTGCCCAGGGGGGCTGTGGAGTCTCCATCTCTGATATTGAAACCCACCCGGATGCAGCCCTGTGTGAAGTGCTCCAGGTGATCCTGCTTCAGCAGGGGAGTTGCACTAGATGATCTCTAGAGGTCCCTTCCAACTCTTAACAATTCTGTGATTTTTCCCCATTGTTTTTAAAATGCCCCAGCGTGGGAGGGCTTCACATCCAGGCACAGGACTGCAGGCAGGAGATGCAGAGCCCTGCTGAGCACAGCTTTACAGCCAGCTGTGCCTGGGGAGGTCATGGAACAGATCCTCCTAGAAGACATGCTAAGGCACGTGGAGGACAGGGAGGTGATCCAGGACAGCCAGCAGGGCTTTACCAGGGGCAAATCCTGCCTGATTTACCAGGGGCAAAGCCAGCCTAGTGGCTTTCTACAACAAAGTGACTACATCAGTTGACCAGGGAGAAGCAGTGGATGTCATCTGTCTGGACTTCTGCAAGTCCTTTGGCATGGTCCCCCACAACATCCTTCTCACTAAATTGGAGAGATATGGGTTTGATGGGTGGACTGTTCACTGGTTAGATGGTTGTATTCAGAGGGTAGTGGTCAACAGCTCTAAGTCCAGATGGGAAACAGTGACAAATGGTGCCCCTCATGGGTCAGTGCTGGGCCCAGTGTTGTTTAATATCTTCATTAACCAAATTGGCAGTGGCATTGAGAGCACCCTCAGCAATTTGCTGATGACACCAAGCTGGGTGGTGTGGCTGATACACCAGAGGGATGGGATGCCAGCCAGAGGGACCTGGACAAGCTGGAGAAGTGGGCCCAGATGAACCTCATGAGGTTCAACAAGGCCAAGTGCAGGGTCCTGCACCTGGGCCCAGGTAACCCAAGATATGAACACAGGCTGGGGGAGGTCACACTTGAGAGCAGCTGTGTGGAAAAGGACCTGGGGGTCCTAGTGGATCAAGAGCTGGACAAGAGCCACCAATGTGGAGTTCCAGCCCATAAGGCCAACTCCATCCTAGGCTGTATCAACAGAAGCGTGGCCAGAAGATGGAGAGAGGTGATTCTGCCCCTCTACTCTGCCTTGGTGAGACCTCACCTAGAACACTGCATCCAGCTCTGGTGCCCCCAGCACAAGAAAGATGTGGAGCTGTTGGAACGTGTCCAGAGAAGGGCCATGAAAATGATCTGAGGGCTGGAGCAGCTCTCTGATGAGGACAGGCTGAGGGAGCTGGGGGTGTTCAGCCTGGAGAAGAGAAAGCTCTGGGGGGGCCTCATAGTGGCCTTCCAGTACCTGAAGGGGCTACAGGAAAGCTGGGGAGGGTCTTTTTAGAGGGGCTTGCAGTAAGAGGACAAGGGTTAATGGTTTTAAGCTGAAAGAAGAGAGATTTAGGTTAGAGATCAGGCGTAAATTCTTCAGTGTGAGGGTGGTGAGACACTAGAACAGGCTGCCCAGAGATGTTGTGGGGGCTCCATCCCTGGGGGTGTTGAAGGGCAGGTTGGATGGGGCTTGGAGCAGCCTGGGCTGGTGGGAGGTGTCCCTGCCCATGCAGGGGGGTTGGAGCTCAATGATCCTTAAGGTCTCTTCCAAATCCAAAAATTCTGTGATCAGGGCTGCAAAGGAAAGATGGCAGCATCTGTATCACAGGATGGCAAAATCTTTTTCTAGAATTTGTTGTGGTTTGTTTTGGTTTTTTTCCACTGGGGAGGCTTTTTGAGGAGCCATGGCTGCTCCCCAGCATTCCTCACCCACAGTGCTGAGTCAGCTTCATGCCTGGAAAACCCTTTGCCAGGGCTGGGGCAGCCAAATCCCAAAGAAGAGGCCAGGAAAACTCATCTACCAGCCCAACTCATCTCTGAAGGGCAGCAAAAAGGCACAGCTGAGGCCACTCGGGGATGATCACAAATTTTATCAAGCAAACCAAGGGGCTGGGCCTGGACTCATGGCCACGGGGAGCCTGGCAGGACGGGAACCAGCTCGGGAATTTGCATCAATGGAGAACCTGGAGACACAGCAAGAACTTCCCTGCCTGGATTATCGTGCTTGAGGGATGCAAAGACACAAGAGCAGGAGGTGGAGAGGTTGGTTGGCATCAGTTTGGCCCCAGCCTGTGTAAAGCTGCCAGGGATGAGCCCCGGCTCACGCGCAGCTCCCGCCGGCACCTCGATCCCGAGCAGAAAAAAGGGGGAACCCTGAATCCCTTCCACAGAACATCTGCTGCCCCAGCAAGGGAGGGGAAATACCCAGCAGAGAGTCCCGAAACCTGCTTGAAAAATGGGGGGAAAACCTGAAACCAGTTGGGTCCCTGCCAGTTGGGTGGTGTCACTCAGTTATCTGGAAAATCCTCTTTGCACCAGGAAAGAGCCACGTTTTCCTCCAGGCCATGGGGTGTTTGTCATGAACAGGAAGAGGAGCCCAGGGGGCTCCATCCTGGGTTGAGTCTCTTCATCTTTGCTTTGCTTCCCACCTTCACAGGGTTCCTGGGGCAAAAGCCTGATCCCAAATAAAGCCCCCCTGCCTGGGTGGCTGAGGGTGCTGGGGTTCCCCTCTTGGCTGCCTGTTTGCAATGCAAACCCCAGCCAGCTCGTCCCAACAGCCGGATCAGCTTACGGTGACTTCCCAGGAATCTGCTCCTTTCTCAGGACAGACAGGAAAGTATTTTTATTCCCACTCCATGCAGAGGGAGGAGATGACTGGGATTAAGTTGGCCTGCCAAGGTCATGCCAGAGGAGTGTGGCAAAACCAGGAGCAGACTTCAGATCTCTCAAGCTGGTGCAGTCAGAAGTCCCATCTGTCTCCCCTAAACCAGCACCCACAGCATCAATCTCTCTCTGTCCTGCCAGGGTCCTGGGTCTGGAAGCCACCTCAATGGCCCAGGATATCTCAGAGGGACATCACAGTCAGTCTGGGGGGCACAGAACCCTCCCCCACAGAGCCTACAGCCCTGCGAAATTCAATGGAGGGGGCAGTGTCTGCCCCTCGAAGGAGGGTTCATCAGGTGGAGACCAACCCTGACCCCAAGATGGCAGCAGCAGGCGCTGGGGGGGACACCACAGTGCCCCTCCACTCCCCCAGAGAACGAGCAAACGCAGCCCCCGACCCCCGATTGCATTTCTCAGCCCCCCGGGCAGTCGGACCCACTGTCCCCCGTACAGACCCCCCACCCTGCACGCTCGGACCCTGCCAGGCAGGGCTCTGCAGCCCCCCCCCCCCCAAATGCACACAGCAGGGCTCAGAGTGGCTGAGGGAGTTGCCCCCCAGAGCAGTGACCCCCCCCTGCAGGTGTCCACAGCCCCTTCCAAACCCTCACAACACCCCATGCCCTGCCCCACACTGTGTCAGGGTACCCCAAAATGCCTTTGTACCCTCCCAGTCCTACTCTCTACCCAACCCCCAGCTGCAGCAGCGCCCCCCCCCCCCGAAAGCCTGGGCACCCTCATCCCTGCCTGGCACCTGCCCCAACCAACCAGCACCCCCATCCCCGGGGCAGGGACACTCCCTCGCCCCCCACCCCGGCAGGTCCTTTGCCCTCCCCAGGCAGGACCCCAACACTGTCCTCCTCTCCTGCCTCCCGCCCCCCCCCAAGCACTGTTTGTCCCCAGCCTTGTTCCTCCTCTCCCGCACCCCTAAAAACCCATCTCCCACAGTCCCCAATTCCTCCTGCCCCCACCCCCCGAGCCCCCCCCCAGGGCAGTCACCTCCTTTCCCTGCCCCAGCACTTGCCAGCCCCCACTTTCCCCCTTTCCTGGACACCCCCAGCTGCGGAGCCCCCCCAAGGACCCCCATTTAGCCGTGGTCTCCCTCGGCATCCCCTAATCCTAACACCCCCCATTCTGGTGCCCCCGATCCGCATCCCCAATGGGAAAGTGCATTTCCCCCCCCACTTCTTCCTGATTGACCACCCTCCAAAACCCCAGCGACCCCCTTCCAAGTCCCACTCACCCCGTAATCCTGACGCCCCCCCCCCTCCCCAAACCCCATCGACTTGCCTTTCCCCCCCCCCAAAAAAAAAAATAAATTCCAGGCAGCCCCCTCCAAAATCCTGTTCCTCCCCCGCCCCCCCAAAAAGCGCTGCACCCCGCTCTTCAAACGCTTTCCCCTCCGCGCCCGTTCTTCTTCCACCCCCCCCCCCCGCCATCACTCTTTATCATAAATATATAAATTATGCTAATTACGACATTGCATATTCACCGCGGCGGGTCCGCCGCCCCCCGCCCGGCCCCGCTCCGGCCCCGCACTCACCGCGCCGCGGGGCCGGGCGCCCGCCGGGGGTGCGGGGGCAGCGGACGGGGGGTCCGCGCCGCTCCGCGCTGCTCCGCGCTGCTCCGCGCCTTCCCCTCTGCCGGGGAATAATTAAAAATTCATCTCACAGCGGCGGCGGCACAAAGGGGGAGGGAGGCAGGAGGGAGGCGGGAGGCGGGGAGCGGCCCCGGGACCCCCGAGCCGGGGGAGGGGGGGGGGGGGACCCCCTCGTGGGGAAGGTTTTGTTTTGGGGGGGAGGAGGTGCAGGACGGGGGGTTGTGGGGTGGGTTGTTTTGTGTTGATTTTTTATTTTTTTTTTCCGTGGGGTTGAGTGTTGGGTTTGGTGTTGGTTTTATTTTTTTTTTTCCTCCTCCGGGGGGATTTTTTAGCTGCTGCGTCATGAACATAATTTATGCGCAGGCCTTTGCCGCATCCGCGGGGCTGCCGCGCTGCCCGCAGCCACCGGGGGCGCACCGGGCCCCCCCAGCCACGGACCCCCCGAAAAACAGGGACCCCAGCCCCAAGATCCCTCCCAGCTCCGAGACCCGCGAGCTACAGACACCCCTCCTCCCAAACACCAGAGCCCCCAGCCCTGAGATCCCCAAAACCAGGGGCCCACACACACCCCAAAGCCTGAGTTCTCAACCCCCAGGACCCCCAAATCAGAGACTCCACCCCTCCCCCTCCAGCCTTGAGACCCCCTAGCCAGAGCCCCCAGTCCCAAGACCCCCAAATCAGAGTTTCTGAGCACTGTGACCCCCAAACTAGACCGACCTCCAGGCCCCAGCCCTGAGACCCCCAAATCAGAACCCCTCCGGGCCTCAAAGTCAGAGCCTCCTCCCCCGATCCCCAAACCAGGGCTCTTTCCAAACCCCAACATTGGAGCCCTCAAGCTCTGACAACCTGCAACCAGACCCCCTGAAGTCCCCAGGCCCCAAAACCAAGAACTCCCTGAGACCCCAAAAGTCAGAACTCTACAGCTCGGGACTCCCCAAAACCAGAACAGCCCCCCCCGCCAAATCAGAGCCTTCCCAAATCCCAGACTCCCCAAAACAAAAAGTACCCCAAGCCTGTAGATCCCTCAGATTCCCTCCAGCCCAGATACACCCTCAAACCCAGTCTAGAGCCCCCTGTAACAGAAGTACCTCCCAGTTTGGAGACCTCCCAACCCAGGACTGCACAAATCCAGAACACCCCCAAACCCAGACACTCGCCCCCCAACAACCTAGAACTCCCCCAAACTGAGCCAAAATCCCAGACATCTCCACTCCTGTATTTAAAACCCAAAAGCTCCCCAAAGCTGGAGTCCAAATCACTGCCCTCCTCCAAAAGCCAGAGCACCCCCAAATCCCAGACCCCCAGAAGACTCAGATCTCCTAAAACCCAGAGCCATCCAACTCCAGAGTCCCCTAAAAACCCAGACCCCAACGTGCAAGGACACCCCAAACCCCAGAGTTCTTCCACCACCAACATTCCCACAAAGCTCAGACCCCAAAATCCCATACTCCCCCAAACCCCAGCCCCCCAGCTTTGGGGTCACCCTCGCCAGCCCCCAAGCAGCCGTGTCCCCAGGGTGGGTGTCGAGGGGAGCCCCCAAATTCGCATCACCCCACAAGGTCATGCCCGGAGCAGCCCTCCTGACCTCGGCTCCGAGCCAGCTCATCAAAACCCTAGTACAGCATTTCATCATCATAAATTAATACATTAATCATCACATTTACGTGAACCACCCCGGGGCAGCACAAAGGATTTAATTTGTTCCCTTTCACCCCCCCCGCCCCGTTATCCGCTTTCCTCCGGGGCCGCGGGTCGGGATCGAGCCCTGGTGCTGAACCCGGCACCTGCCAGGGCTCGGGGCTCTTTGTGAAGCGATCAAACCGCCCCAAAGCCCTTCCCGAGGCTCTCGAGCCGGGCTGGAGGCAGGAGGCTGGGCGGGCGCAGCGCCTGCCTGTGCCGGGGAAGCCACAGTAATAATTCAAGAGGCTCCATCTTCCCGGCATCGCATTAGCGCCAGATCCAGCCCCCGGCGGAATATGCAGGAGCCTGCGAGCTGCGCTGCACGCCCCGGCGCAGATCCCCGTGTTCCTGGACCCTGTATCCCCGATCCCTGCGGCCCCGGTCCCTGTATCCCTGATTCCCATGTCCCCGATCCCCGATCCCTGCGGCCCCGGTCCCTGTATCCCTGATTCCTGTGTCCCCGATCCCTGTATCCCTGAGTCCCCCATCCCCGTGGCCCCGATCCCTGCGGCCCCGATCCTTGTATCCCTGATTCCTGTGTCCCTGATCCCCATGTCCCCGATCCCTGTATCCCCGATCCCCGTGGCCCGCGATCCCTGTGTCCCTGATTCCTGTGTCCCTGATCCCCGTGGCCCCCAATCCCTGTATCCCCTATCTCTGTGTCCCCGATCCCTGTGTCCCCGATCTCTGTATCCCTGATTCCCATGTCCCCGAACCCCGTGCCCCTGATCCCTGCAGCCCCAATCCCTGTGTCCCCGATCCCCGCGGCTTCGATCCCTGTATCTCTGATCCCTGCGTCCCTGATCCCTGCAGCCCCCCCTGGGGCTCCACATCCCGCAGCCACGGGCTCCTGCCCCCTCTGGGCTCCCAAGAGTCTTGGGGCTTCCGACCCCACACTTAGAGCTGGTTGATTTGTAAGGGGAGCTCACAGCGCCCTGCCCAGCACCCACAGCAACCCGGGACAGCCCTGCAGTGCCAAAGGGGAAGCTGCCCGCAGCCACCAGCCCCTGCCGTGTCCGCAGCAGCACCTTCCTGCAGGGACAACGGGACACAGGGAACGGCAGGGACCGCACCGGCCGCTTGTGGCTGCTCTCAGCGCGGGGCCAAGCTCGGGAGGCTGCCCGGGGGCGAAGCAGGGAACAGTGACAGGGCACAGGACGACGATGTGAAGCACCTCTGGGTGTCTCCAAGAGGGAATATGCTACTGGAGGCCCTCCAGAGCCTCCTGGTAATATTAATTTCCCAGTTTGATGGCACAAGCTCATGCAGGGCTGCTCCAGATTCTTCCTGGTCCCTGGGATGTGCCTGCCAGCTCAGAGGGGCTTTTTTTTGTGGACTGGGTGAAGGAGTGAGGAAGTGGGTGCCACAAAGAGAACTCAGGTGCAACTTTAACCTCGTCACTACATAATTAAAAGAAGGAAGAAAACTATTCCTGTAATTGCAAAGCTCCTTAGAAGTGCAGGTGCAATTCTGTGGCTTTTCAAGCCAACTTATGGACCAATTATAGCTTGTTTGGAATCATTAAAAGGAAAGGAAGCTGATTATACTATTATCTTGCATTCTGTATCTTTTACAATTTTAAAATTGTAGCTTCCGTCTTATGTCCTGGCAGGAAAAAAAGGAGGAAAATAAAGGACAAAAACTCCAACATAACATCTCAGTTATTGGCACCTCTTAAAAACAGGCACGACTTGAACAAGCCAAATTATTTTTGCTCCCATCCCTAGTACCTGGAAAGAACCTCACCATCCAGCTTTACCTGCAGGAAAAGCTAAGGACCTGATTTCAAGCTCTTGCCTCACAACACACCTCCCGTGGAGCTCACCAGAAGACTCACAACCCGCACCCCCAGGGGGGCCCCAGGGGTGCTGGGACCACCAGGAGCGGGGCTGCCCAGGCTGAGCCCACCCCACACCCTCTCCTGCTGCACGGGGAGGTTTCTGGAACTAACGTCACTTAGACAAGCCTGGCCTTAGTCCCAATTTAATATGCTAATATCCAGCGCCGATTAGCACCTCCCCCTGCAGCCTACGCTCAGATCCAGCAGGAATTAAGCCCCGAACGCCGGGCTGAGGTGAACGCCGAGGCACAAACATGAACGAGCACACTGACCACTTTCTCATTAATAATCCAATTAGACACCTTAAAGCATCTTTGCCCAGGTACAGCTGTTACTTGTGACTGCAGCACAATTCTGCTGAGAGCCTGGTGTGCACATGCTGTACTGTGATTATGAATATTTAAATACTTCCATCTAGTTGAATTTCAGGCTCATTTGCATACATTGGCATAATGGTTAATAGAATGCATATGGGGAAAAGGGTGCACGGTGCATTTTTAATTTTTCTTGAAGAGGACTTGATTTTATCAGTGCTGGAAAGCTTTTTTTCTTTAGGAAAAGAACTGGTTTGGAAGAGGATTTTAATTAACCCTTTGACAGGAAGAGCTGGCAAAACTAAAATGCTGCCTGCAAGGATGTGTCTTGCTCTGCCACTCAGAACTCTTGGTAGGTGACAAATGAACATCACAGCTTTCTTGACCATGCATCTTTTGCTGACTTGGCTGCTCTCATCACACACAGCAACAGGTCAGAGTAGGGTCTGCACCTGACCCTGTGGTTTCTGGCCCATCTAATTGCCACAGAAAGATTTCCAGCCTTGCAAGGAACATATATGCCACAAAACAGCTCCTTACACGTGTTCTAAGAACTTAAATAGCTGAAAGTGCAGCAAAAAGGGAGCTGGGACTTTATTTTGGCTCCTGTGCTGCAAAGGACTCTGGTTGCTCACAAACTTCCCTGAACCTGAGCTGAAGTGTGTGTTTTTTGAAGCTGCAGGGGGTTAATGCAGGTTTCTTGGTGCCAGGATAGATCTGACCTCTGTCTCACTTTCCCCCTTGAAGCTGGAAACAGGCTCTAGAATTTCCACAGGATTTTTCAGGCCACTTTGTAGTACTGGGTGAAGCCCAGACCTGGCAAAGCCAAGGACAGAACCCCCTCGATTTCCCTGGTGGCAGAAGGAAGGTGAGCATATTCCCGAGGGGGAAGAGCCCATCCAGTAATTAACAACTGCTTTTTCATTATTTTCATGTAATTATAGCCCTACACCCATAGGGTGCTCAGTGCCTCCAAGTACTTCTCAATTCTGACTCACAAGACCAAAGTTTCACCAACATGTGCCTGCTCTGGAGGTCACAGATACCAGCTGATTTTTTTTTTACTGCTACTTTATTTTTGCTTCCCCTTCCTTCTTGCTACATTAAGTAGCAAACACCGAGTGTGACCCCAGCCAGCTCTGCTCCTCATCAGGGTGCAGTAACTCTGTGTTGTGTAAATAAGAATCACATAATATTAGGGGTTGGAAGAGACCTCTGAAGATCGAGTCCAACCCCCCTGCCAGGGCAGGACCAAAACCAGGGCAGGTCACTCAGAAAGGCATCCAGACAGGTCTTGAAAGTCTTCAGAGATGGAGACTCCACAGCCTCTCTGGGCAGCCTGTCCCAGGGCTCTGTCACCCTCACAGTGAAGAAGTTCTTCCTCATCTTGAGGTGGAACTTCCTGGGCTCCAGTTTGAATCCATTGCCCCTCGTCCTGTCTCAGGGCACAAGTGACAAGAGCTTGTTCCTGCCTCCTTGATGCCCTCATGTATTTATAGACTTAAAAACTTTCAGTGTGGGTCCTTCACTCACCCAAAAATGCAGGCTGGGCCATTTCACCTTTCTCCTGCTCTCTGACGTTGCAGATTGTCCCTCGTGGCTCTTCAGGAGCAAAGTCCAGTGGCCCACAGCCAGGAGCTGCCTGGCCTGCTCCAGGTTGCCCCGCTGGGGACACAAGACGAACTCATGGGCTGATTTTTCAGAGCTTTTGACGTTTACTGGAGGGTTTTTTTCCTCTTGGGGAGTCCCAAGAGGCCCTTAAAGGAGGTAAATCAGTGATAAAAACACAAATAAAACCAATGCCAAGGGATTTGAAGGCAGGTGCCTTCTGAGGAGCCCAGCTCCACCAAACAGAAACCCCCTTCCTGCCTTTCCAACTTGCAGAGCTTTTCCACTCTTCCCTTGCAAGGAAGTTTCTGTGGAATAATAACAGAAGAGTGGAAAAAGGTGGTTTGATTAGAACAAATCAGGGTCTGAAGCCAGGAGCTGCTGACCAGGTTTAACCCTGAGCAGTTCAACTGAGCTCCAGGGCTTTGCGGGGTTTAGTTTCTGAAGACATCTGGGCTCAGTCCTTCTGAAATCACCTTTCCCCTCCCAGAGCTGCTTTCCCCTTCACTTACTTTCCCCCCATTTCACTACACCCCACCTCCCTCCTCATGGGCAGGTTTCAAACCCTCTTTTCTCCCATTTTAAAGGGTAAATATATATATATATATATATATATAATTTTTACTGTTCCTGTACAGTTGCAAGGTGAAGAACATTTTCTAGGCATGAATTATTGATGAAGCCCTCCCAGGCACACCAGCCAGTGTGCATATTCATCAGGCAGGCAGTCCATTATTCATGAGAAACTCACTTAAATAGGGATGAGAACAATGATATTCTTGATTGAGATGCCTGAAAATGAGCTTGAGAAAGAGAGTTGTGCCATTGGACTCTGGCCAAAATGCAGCCAGAAAGTTTTATCAGAATCACAGAAAATAAAGGGGAATTCTACACTCTAAGGGGGTCCTTACCATGGTCCTTTCATTGCCAGCCATATGGCAATGCTATTCTTAAAATAAAACTTGACACAGAATTGCATCACAGCTTCTTCATGCCCAGCTCCAGACCTCTGGCTGCACCTTCTGCTGGGGGATTCAGCAGCCACTACCTGCAACAGATTTATAACAGCATTTAGGCCCCATAGCTCATCCCAGATTCATTGAAGATTACCAGGAGAAACCTCTCTCCTCCTTTAACCACACAGTGTTTTTAGGCCCAGATGCCAGAGCTTTGCTGAACAGAGCTGATACTAAGAGTGGGGACTGCCTGCTTTTGGAAATGCAGCTCTAATTACAAGGCAAAAGAGTGCTGGAATGGAAGAGGGAGTTTATTTCCATAAATCTCCTGAGGTCTCTCTTGTGCTGCTGCTGGATGAAGGGAAATGGGGGCAGAACAAGCCTGAGAGGTGCACATGCCTGATGGCAGCTTCAGCTTCTTGGCAGTGTTTTGGCCAAGGGGAGACCATGGTCACTTTGGAGAGGAACCTGCTCTTTACACACCCCACGTGTGCCAGGGGAGGGAGGCCTTGCTGATGCCAGTGGGTCCCACAGCAGGATGTTGGCCCCCACAAGGAGGGTTTCTGGGGGGTCCCTGCCATGGGGAAGTATGAAAAGGGGTCCTGGGGAAGGCCCCAGGAAGGACTCAAGGCTTGTAACAACAATCACAAGGACACAGTTTAGAAGAACCAACATAACCTGGAGCTCAGGCTGCAGCCACCAACTGTGTTAGCACAGTCACTGTGCTAATGAGTAGCTCTGCCTGCTTCACACAGTCCTTAAGGCTTAATTAAGCTTAACAATATTTGGAGGTTACTAACCATTTCCATTGATCTTTTATGCATGAACTCGGAGGAGGCTTCTTTTGCTGGGTGCAATTCAGGAAGAAGCAGGGAGAGCACCAGGGACTCCCTCGCCCACCAGTTTCCCCAGTGCTGGGGGAAACTCAGCCCTGGGAATGCTCTGGCCTGACTGGGTCACCCCACATTGCCCCTGGGCCTTGCTGTGGGACACCCACCTCACCTATGGGTCTGGAAGGGCACCCCCCCTTGCCTTGGACCCTGCTGAGGATTCCCCTGCTCAGTGCTGTGTGAGAACGTCCCCCACTCCCCACCAGGCCCTGCCCGTGGTCCCCTCTCATGTCTGAAACCCTCATCCCCCTCCCCAGCCCTGCTCAAGGCCCCCTCAGCCCTGAGGCCTCCCTGGGGACCCCACCAGGCCCATGGAGGGACCCCCACCCAGGCCCTGCTCAAGGTCCTCCTCAACCCTTGCTCCTGCGGGTCCCCCCACAGGGCCTGTCCCGGGACCCCCTGGGCCCTGCTCAGGGTCCCCCATCAACTCTCAGCCCTCTCTGCTCCTCACTCCTGCCTGGCTACCCTCCCTCCAACTCCAGGAGGAATTTACCACCAGGAAGTTCCACCTCAAGATGAGGAAGAACTTCTGTCCTGTGAGGGTGGCAGAGCCCTGGGACAGGCTGCCCAGAGAGGCTGTGGAGCCTCCTTCTCTGGAGACTTTCCAGACCTGTCTGGATGCTTTTCTGAGCGACCTGCCCTGGTTTTGGGGCCTGCCCTGGCAGGGGGGTTGGACTCGATGACCTTTGGGGGTCCCTTCCAGCCCGGAACACTCTGGGATTCACCCCCAGGGCCTCCCAAGGACTCCAGGCCCCGCTGGGGACCCTCCCCCCACCCCGGGACCCCCCCCCCAACCCCACCCCCACCTCAGGCTGAGCACCCACCTCCCCACCGGGCCCATCCCTCGCGCGGCCCCTTTAAGAGCGCGCGGCCCCGCGCCTGCGCGCGCCCGCCGCTCCCGCCCCGCCCCCCGCGGTGACACCGAGCAGGAAGCGCGCGGCGCGGGCAGAGCGGGAGCGGCCGCCGGAGCCAGCGCCGCCGCCATGAACGGCAAAGGCAAGGACCGGACCGGACCGGGCCGGACCGGACCGGACCGGACCGGGCGGGGCGGGGCGGGGCTGGGCTGGGCTGGGCTGGGCTGGGCTGGGCTGGGCTGGGCTGGGCTGGGCTGGGCCGGGCGGGACCCCCCGGGACCCCTCGCCCCCCCCCCCCCCCCCCCGGCAGCGCCCCCCGGGACGCGGCGCCTTTAAGGGCGGCGCCGCAGCGCGTGACCGCGCGAGCGGGCCGGGGCCGCGCGGCCAATGGGAGCGTTGGGGGGGGGGGGGGGGTGGGGCGGGAGCGCGGGTCGCCATGGCAACGGGCGCCTCGGCTCGGGCTTAACCCTGTGAGCGCCGGGGAGCGGGACACGGGGCCCGCCCCGTGACGTGGGGGGGAACCCACGCGTGACGTCACGTGTCGTCATTCGGTGCAGGGAGGGCGAGCTGAGGGGGGGGAGATCCCCCCCCCCTGCTGGCGTGTGGGATCCCCCCGGTGGCATAAGGGGCCCCCCGTAGGTTTCAGGGGGAGCTGGAGTGGAAGAGACCCTCCCCCCACGAGGCAAGGAGGACCCCGTTAGATATGGGGGCCGTTCAGGTGGGGGAGACCCCCCCCTTGTGTGACGTAGGGGATCCCTCGGCTGACGTCAGAAGGGACCCATTGTATGGCAGGGTGTGGAGACCCCCTGGGTCATGTAACGGGGGGAACCCCCCCCCCGGGGAGGGGGGGCCTGTGGGGGAGACCCCCTGTGCCACGGGGGGGGACGCTGCTGCTCGTGGGGCAGCGGGGGTGTCCCTGGGGGACGGCAGGGACCCCCTGGGTGACACTGGAGCCCACGGGGGGCGAAACCCCTTCGTTACAGGAGGGGGACCCCGAGGTGGGACCCCCCTGCACTTAGGACTTGGATCAGGGGCACCCCCCGGGGAGACCCCCCGTGGGCAGCCAGAGGGGTTGGGACCCCCAGAAAGGCCCAGGCTGGGGGGGCACGTTGTGGCGGGGGGGGGGGGGATCGTGGGACAAACGCTCCCGGTGCTGCCTCAGTTTGTCCCCAAAACCCCGAGAGGCCCCGGGCGGGGTCGGGTCCGGGGCTGGTTTGTTTTGGTTTCGGTTTAAGAACCGAGGCTCGGGCCTCGCAGCGCCGGGCGCGCGCTTTCCTGCCGGGCACGCGCGTTTTCCTGCCGGGCACGCGCTTTCCTGCCGCCCCGGGGGGTTGGAGCTGCGGGCTCGAGGCCCGAGGGGGTCACTGAAAGGTTTAGAGGTGAAGCCGTATGAGGAGCAGGGCCTGGAGGAGACTGAGGGGAGACCTCATGGCAGCCACTGCTTCCTCGGCAGGGAAGGAGGAGGAGGAGGCACTGACCTCTTCTCTCTGGTGACCAACGATAGGACTCGAGGGAATGGCAGGAAGATGAGCAGGGGGAGGTTCAGGTTGGACATTAGGAAGGGATTCTTCACCCGGAGGGGTGGAGCACTGGAAGAGGCTCCCCAGGAGGCAGGAATGGCACCGGGGTGACAATATTCAAGAAGCCTTTGGACAACACCCTCAGGGACGTGGTGTGAACTTTGGGGTTGTCCCGTTCTGGGGCTGGAGTTGGACTCGGTGATCCAGGCTGTCAGGGGAGGTGGTTGAGCCACCATCCCCGGAGACATCTGGACAGACAGATGTGGTGCCAGGGGACAGGGTTTAGTGGTGGACGTGGCAGAGCTGGGGTGGTGGTTGGACTTGATGATCTTGAAGGTCCTTTCCAACCGGAGCGATCCTGTGAACTGCGCACGGCTCCAGGGGCAGGTACCCCCTTCTGCTCACGTGATAATTAGCAATGGGGGCTTTCCAAAGAGGCCCTGCCAGGGCTGAGCTCTCCTCTCCTGCAGGACAATATCCCACCCAGCCGTCCTTCCCAGTCCAGTCTCCAGCCAACGCCGCCGTCTACCCCCAGACGATGCCGCTTCCGCAGCCTCCGCCCTACACCGACGCACCTCCTGCCTACTCTGAGGTAGGCAGGATGCTTTGCTGAAGGTTTCATTTTCTTCTGGGGTCCCTCCCAAATTAAAAAAAAATCTCCGATGAAGTTGATAGCTGCAGGGTTGTTGTGTTCCTGGAGGTCAGCAGGTCTGTTGGTCAGCAGTGGATCCCCAGATTCTCTTTCCTGAGATCTGCATCATCCACTCAAAGTGGATCATTGTTCAAAGCTTCCCCTTGAGTTCAGGTGACGAATGTTGCTCACCTGCAGCCCTAAGACACAGCTATGACAATGTCTCTGTGTTGAAGTGGGGGAAAACTGTCCCCAGCAGTGGGGAAAAATGTCCTTTCACTGTGTGCCAGCATAAACACTTGGGAGGGGATTCCCTTGTGCGAGCAGGAGGGGGAAAGTCTGCGTTGGGGCTGGTGCTTAGGCAAATAATATGGAATAACCACCTGGGGGCAGGGAATGACAAGTCTCTCAACTGGCTCCCACGGCTTTTCTCCCCCAGCTTTACCGCCCCAGCTTCGTGCCTCTGGGCGCTGCCACCGTTCCCACCATGTCTGCGGCCTACCCGGGCGCCTCCGTCTTCCTGCCCGTGGCCCAGTCGGTGGCCGTGGGCCCCATCGGCTCCTCGGTCCCCATGGCCTATTATCCCGTGGGACCGGTTTATCCCCCGGGCTCGACAGTCCTTGTGGAAGGAGGCTTTGATGCTGGAGCAAGGTTTGGGGCTGGTGGAACCCCCAGCATCCCTGTAAGTATAAACGGATCCTCAGACCCCACGTGCTTCAGCCTCAGAGCTCTGCAGACTGTTGTGGGGGAGAAGTTGTGCTTTGTTTTCTGAGGAAAACGTGTTTCTTACCCAGGGGTCCATCACCTGGGAGCAGAGCGGGCTCTTCCAGGCACGGAGGGTTTGCTGTCCCTGCCTGCCTGTGGCTCTGGGCTGGGCTGGCAGGTGGTTCTGGCTCACAGCAAAACCCCCTGTGAGCCCCGATTCAGCCTGGGGGCCGTGGGGTGACGGGCAGTGGGACTGCTCGGGGACCTGGCCCCAAACACAGCCTTGGCCTCTTCCCATGCTCGGGTGGAGCTGTGGAAGGTTCCTACTTCCCTGGACTTTCCAGGGCCAAGTGAAGACCTTGTTCCCTAGCTCATGGGCTCCCTCTGCACGGGCAAAGAGCCAGGGGGGCTGTGGGCTCTGAGCAGAGAGGGCAGGGACGGGGAACCCAGCATTTCCCATTAGCTCCGGGATCCTCAGGCTTTGCTGGGTGGCAAGGTGACAGGGACATCGACTGGGAGGTTCCTGGGACCCTGCAGCCCCACCGTGGCTTTGTGCCAGCTCCCATCCTGGCACTGCCCTCAGCTAATCCCCCCCATTCTCCCTTCTGTCCTGCAGCCCCCCCCTCCTGGCTGTCCCCCCAACGCTGCCCAGCTGGCTGTCATGCAGGGAGCCAACGTCCTGGTGACGCAGCGGAAGGGAAACTTCTTCCTGGGAGGCTCAGACGGCGGCTACACTATCTGGTGAAGGAGGAAGGCGAGGGGGGGAGAGGGGGGGGCTACCTTTGTGTAAGGACAGACATCACACACTGTCAGCACTTCTCACCATGTCACTGCTTTCGTCCATATTAACCTGAAGCTGCAGCTGAAGCCCACGGTGAGGAGGTGTCTTCCTGGTTTGGTGCCCAGCCCTGCAGGCGCTTCCAAGGGAAACAAGGAACCCTGTTAGTGGCAGGTGCCTCTGCTCAAACTAGGGGGGGGGGGGGGTTAATTCACAAAATGAAGGTGAGCTCAGCAGCCCTGCCTCTTCCTTTCATTTCACTGGAGTAATAAAACCACAGCGCTGAGCTGTTACTAACACCCAGACACTGGCTTGGGGAGGGGGAGGGAGCGGATCTGCTGCCTCCTCCCCAGCCTGACCCAGATCCACAAACCACCCGGGTTCCCCCAGCAGAGGTGCTGGTTAGAGGAGCAAGGCAAACTTTGCCTCCCGGCGTGGGGAGGGCACCTTGGTGTTCTTCTTCCTGACCTCACTCTGGAAGGGATCCCTGGAAGCACTCCGTGCTCACATCCGCCCCTCGTTTTCCCCCAGGAAGGTGTGTAGCTGGTGTGTCTCATGGGCTTTTTTTTTATACACTCCAAGTAATCTTGGATTTCTTTGCACATTAGATCTGATCAAAGCCATGCTTTGGTGCCAGAAACACAATGCAACTCATGTTGGAACATTTCATTTGATGCTAATGAGGCTTTTAGAATGATGCTTAATAAACAAACTTCTCTTTTTTTGGGTGGGTTTTTTTTTTTAAAGTCAGCCTGGTGTCTTGACACCAAAACTCCTTAAGGTTGTTGTTCAAACAGAGCGGCTGGTTCCCATCTGTCCAAGGGTGTGTTTCATCCATCAATCAACACACAAATTAACTTGGTTAATGGGTTGTTTCATGAACACATACTTTAAAAATGACTTGGGTATAATGAAGTCTTATTAGGGTTAAGAAGAATATTTCAGGGATCCTCAATGTTTTGGGTATTTTGTTTTGTTTTATGAAGAAAAAGATCAGATTCAAATATATTTTATCTTGAGGTTTCAGTTTGATCTAAATCTGTGTCTTGTCTATGTTGTGTTTAACCATACAACTGACTGTTAAGTCCAGCATTATGTCTCTCTCTGTATACACTGTGGTGCACTTAACTTGTGGATTTTTTTATACTAAAAAAAAAAAAAAAAAGTAGAATAAAGACTATTTTGAAAATTTGAATAAAGTGGTAAATTTGCGTTAGACCTCAAATAAAACCCCTTGGCTCCTCCCCATCACAAGCCGTAGGGGTTTCTTCGCTTACTTCCTCTTCGCTGCTGGTTTGTCAACTTCCTCCTGGGGGGAGGGTTCTTTTTTTTTTTAGGTTTGATTTAAAGGTGATAGGGGCCAGGAGGGGTGGCTGGAGCTGCTCCTCACCCTGCCCTTGTGCTCGGCAAAAGCAGAGGAGAACTGGGGGCTGTTCCTGTGCTAAACCCGGCTCTGCAGACAGAACAAACCTGCTCCACGTTCCCCCCAGGTCAGGTGCCTCTGGGGGCAGGGATGAGCTTCCTCCCCCCCCCCAACTTCATAGGGTACAATGGGCCTTTTTGTCACTTGCATAAGCTTCTTTTGCATGCACGCTTAACCTTAGCCTCCCAATTACCCATGCTAATTACCCCACCCCTAAATCAGCAGAAGAATAACTGGATTGTTTTGTGCGATAAGGAAGGAAGAAAACAAGAGCGACTTTTCAAGCCTTTGTCACTGGGCTGTATTGGAAAGCACTGGAGGGAGGAGGGGGAGGGGGCAGGGGGCTCGGGCAGCCCTGGGGGGCCCTGCCTGCTCCCCTACACCCTGCCCAGGGTCTGCTCCAGGCAGCGACGGGCCTTAAACCTCTGACACACACCTCTTCAGTTTTTCTTCCATGGTTGGCTTAATAAATTAAGGAGAAAAAAGGAAAGAAAAAAAAAGCAGCTTGTAGGTTCCCAACTCCAGGAGGTTTAGGCTCTGTCGACCTGAGTGCACCAGGTGGTGTGTGAGGGTCCTGCTGGCTCAGATAAAATACTCTTCCTTCTCTTTGGATGGAGCCTCCTCCATCTGCATCGACATGTCGGTCTCTGCTGCCGGCTGCTCATAGGTGAGGTAGCTGCCTTTGTTTCTGTACAGGTAGAAGATGATCACAACCAGGACTGTGAGCAAGGTGAGGAACACCAGGGTGATGACAACTAGTGAGAGAAGACAGAGAGAGGAGCAGGGTTTAGCTCCCAGTAGTTGGTACCAGCCTGTCCTCAGTGAATGGGGTGGATCCAGCAAGGAGAGCCCCTACCTGCAATGACCACAGTGTTGGCATCTTCATGGAGAGGTGGGGTGTGAGCCTTCTTCAGCAGAGGGGTTGTCAGCTCTTCATCAGGCACCAGGAAGAGAGAGAGGAGAAGGTGAGTGTGGCTGGTCCCAGCCCAGCTCTGAGCCAGGCTCAGCTGGCCAGGGCATGTGGTGGCCCCGGGCAAGGTCTTGGCAAGGATTGTTCAGCATGACCAGCCTTGGGAAGCTGTCCCGGGTGCTCACCTGCAGTCCGAGGGGGCTGACCTCCTTCCATCGCATCAGCGCCTTCCAGGGCAAGGTCTGGGTTCCTTCAGAACTATCAAAAAGAGGAATAAGAGTGAGAAATTCACACGGAACACCCTGAAGGGCCGAGCGGTGAGGAGGGGGTGCCGGCAGCGCCCAGTGCTAATCACAGTGAGGAGAGCGCTGGGGAGGGCCAGAGAGAGCAGGGAGAAACCAGGAAAAACCAGGAAAAAGCGGCCATGGGCTCTGCAATTGCCTTTCAGATTTCAGGAGCTTCAAATTGCCTGTAAATCCTTGCACATCCCCCGCTCAGGGGCTGAGGTCGATGCTGCAGCCGTAAAGTTTCACCTGCAAAGAGCAGCGGGAGCAGCAGCAGCTGATCCAGCGCCCGGGGCAGGGGGACAGCCCTGTCACCCCCAAAACCCTCTGCAGCAGCTCTGGGGCCCGAGTGACTCAGCAGCTCCGCAGAGACGTGCCACTAGATGTCAGGAGCAAATAAAATGATATTTTAATTTAATTTAATTTTTAAAGAAGAAGTTGAACCAGGGTGGGAGCCGGGAGCGCGGCCGCGCTGCCAGGAGGCACCTCATGGGGCTGGGGGGCTGCAAACCCCTGCCCACGACCTCCTGGGTTTTGGAGAGCAGGATGAATCTCTCAAGATCCTGCCTTGCCCTGCTTTTCCCCCAGTGCCCTTGTGGGTCAAAGCTCTGTCGGGTGTTTGCAAAACATCCCTCCCAACAGCAGGTCTTGCTGCTGAGAGCAGCCAGAGCGCAAAGCTCCCGGCTCACAGAGTCACAGGAATTTTAGGAAACAATTTCCACCCTTCCCAGCAGTGTGCATGGGGTGTTGTGGGACACACCTCCCCGGCCAGGGACTAGGATTCCAAGTCTCCAGCAGCTCCCCGTGAGCACAACACTGTCCCCCCAGGCCCAAGCTTAGGCTGGCACAAACTGCTGACTCATTGAACCCGGTTTTGCTTTAAACCTGCTTTGCTTTAACCTCATTTAGCTTTAAACACAGCCTTGCTTTAAACTCAGCTTTGCTTTAAAGCTCATTGGGCTCCTCCAGGAGTGATGTCGGGGCGTTGGGAAGCTACCCACACTTCCCAAAGCCAACTACAGCCTTCCCATGGAGCAGCAGTGGATGCTTGGGTGGTTTCGGATTAAAAAAATGGGTAAAATTTCCCCCAAACCATAAGATTAGGATTTAAAGGAGAAGAGAGGGTGCTGCTTCATGGAAAGCAGCTGGTGCAAGGCAGGGGAAAGGGAATGCTTGGGAAGAATTTGTCATTGCCAGTGGGAAACACAAACCAGTTCCGCACCCACAGCACCAACAAAATTGAGTCCTGGAACCCACCACAGGTTTACACCAAATTGCAGCTGAGGGAAAGAGGCTTCAGCATCAAAACATCAGTGCTCATGAAGGCGAAGCTCCCTGAGCTGCATCCCCAGGGAGGGATGCTCTACCCAGTGCCCCCTCACCACTCCTGCCTTGGGATCCCGGGAAGGAACTTGCCAAAATTAAGTGGGAAGCAGCCCTGTGCTCCACGGCAGGGAAAGCCACGGGGTGTTTTGCAGTGCCAGGGTTACCTCGTCAGGCCAGGATCCAGAGGAGACTCCGGTGTCCACAGCGGCTGTGCCGGGGGCTGACGGGGTGGGGGTGACTCATCCCCAGCATGCTGGATCCCTACGGATCTCCATGTGGTTTTTAAAGTGACCCAGGGGTTGTAAAAAACGCAACAACCCCTCATCTTCCTCATTCTTGCTCTTAGACCAAGTTGCTCAAGAGCTGTAGCCACAGTGAAACCCTTCCTGCCCTGCAGTTTTGCTCCTAAAAACTCCACCGAGTGCAGCCTGCTGCCAGGGATGCTCAGCCCCCTGTTCCCGTTCCCATTCCCATTCCCATTCCCATTCCCATTCCCATTCCCATCCCTGGCAGATGGAGGACAGGATGAGCAAAGCCTCCCCACAGCCTGCTCTGCCCCGCTCCTCCTCCCTCTGGGATGGATCCCCTGTTTTGTTCTCTCTGTTCCAGCTTTCCCACTGGGCTCTCTGCTTTCCTGCCTCTCCCCGTGGCAGGATCCAGCCTTTCCCCTTCCTGCCTGAGATCTGACTGGAAAACACCCGGCCAAGAGCCTTCTCCCCACAACCACCTGTGCTTTGGCATCCTTTGTGGCACGACTCTGTTGCCTCCACAAATCCATGTGCCCCATGGAGCCAAACCCCTCCCAGCCCCCCCGGGGCAGTGGGAATTTGGGGGGGGGTCACCCCAGGAGCCACGTCCTCCCACCCCAGCTCTCACCTGCGCCCACTGTGCTGGGGAGAGCGGCTGCCGGCACCATGTGAAGCTGGAGCTGGATCCCAAGGCGTTGCCCTTTTCCTGCCTCACCTTTCCAGTCTGGCGGCAGCTCTGGTGCAACCCCAAAGCTACCCCCTCTGTTAACCCCTCGCTGGCTGAGCCAGCCCATCACCGGGGCATCGGGGCAGCCACAGCAGCTCTTGCACCCAGGCAGCCACTGCCCTTGGGGTTTTGCTTCAACGTGGGGGAATTTTGCAGCATGGAGGGTGGGGGGTGGGGACCCGACTAAAATCTGTTTGGTTTCTCTTTCTTTTTTCTCGTTTTTTGCCTGGCAGCACATTTTTCCAGAGCCAGCAAAACCGGCTCGACGCCTTTTTCCTGAGTCACAGCAGTTGGGTGCTGGGGAAGGGTGACAAATCCCTCCTGCACCCTATTGGGTTGCCCTAAACCTGCAGGTTCAGGTGCTCGTGCCCTCCCTCCCAGTGATGGGCTTTTGCAGGATTTTTTTTCACTCTCCTCTCACAACCTTTATTCCAGATGGGATGGGGGGTGGGAAGCGCGTTACAGCCTCGATGAAACAACATGATTTGCCTGTGGCACCAGAAAACTCCTGTTCCCTGCTCCAGGTGCTGAGCTCACAGGGAGGTGAGGGTCTCAGTGGGGTCCTGGGAAGACTTTGCTGCTGGTGGGGGGTCCTGGCTCATGTCCTGTTTTGTGTTCTGCTCCGGCGTCCCAGGACAGCCTTGCTCCTGGGAGAGACATAGAGGTGACTCTGAGCTGGAGACTTTGCATTTCCATTAAATGGGACCCAGGGAGGATCGAGTCTGGCCGGGGGGTCAGGTCAGTGTCTGTCCCCCTGGCACTGCTGCACCCACCTCGGCTGTGGAGCTGGAGGGGGAACTGCTGTCCCCAGGGCAGCCACTTGATGCCACATCAGGGGTGAGGTCCAGCACCATCTGCCAGCAGAGCAGTGTCACACGGGGCTGGATTTGTCCCATGGACACCCCCAGTCCTGTGTCCCCACATCCTCACAGGATGCCCCCCAGCAAGGGTTGGGGCCCCCAGCAGGCTGGGCATCCCCCTCCCTGCTACCCACACCGTGCTGTATGGTCCCCTCCTGCCACCAGAACTTCCTCACCTGAATTTTGGCCACCTTTGGCTCCATGTCCACCACCTCCACGCTCTCCTCAGAGTCGCTCAGCTCGCCCGCAGCCCTGCTGAGCTGGGGTAGCTCCAGCCCCCCGCCCCGGGACGGACACACCAACGACTCTTCTGTGGGGCTGGGGGCATCCTGGGGGACAGCCGGGGCTGGGGATGGTTCCTGACCCTCCCTGCTGGTGGCCGTGCCGTCCGGCTGGTGGGCATCCCCGGTGGCAGCCGCAGCTTCGCTGTCCCCCAGCCCAGCCGTGGGCTCTTCCAGCTCCAGAGGCGCAGTTTTGGTGGCCTGGGCAATCGCCTTGGAGAGAATCAGGGAGGCCAGGGAGGCAGCGATGGCCTCGGCCCCCTGCTGCTCCCCGCCAGCAGCCCCTGCCAGCTGCAGACCAGCCCCGGGGCAGCGGGTGCCCGGCTCCACGGCTGCCACCCGTGTCCCCTGCCCGTGGGACGGAGCTTCGGCGCTGGGATCAGGCTCCAGGGCCTCCTCGCTGGACACCGACGCCGTCTCTGACAGGGACCCGGCGCTGGCAGGTGAAGCCGGTGGCGGGCTGGGGATGGTGGCATCCAGCTCCCTGCTGGCAACGGTGTCGGCGGCACTGCTGCCCACCCCAGGGGACCCTGCTGTCACCTCTGCCTCCTCCGTGGGCGGCCAGTCTGGCGCCTTCCCTGGGCAGGGGAACATGGCTGGGGGGCTCACGGGTGAGGAGATGACCAGAGAGCGCCGGTTGCTGTGGGGAGGACAGAGGGAGTTAAGCCCAACTCCAGCATGTCCCACAAGTGTTACCCTTGGGGACACACGGCACCACGGTGTCACCACCTCAGCTTGCAGGTGATGTTTCCTCAGCCAGTGGGATTGGTAAATGACCCCAAATTATTAACCCAGCACCCTGAACCCTGCGTCGGGAGCTGCTCGCTCATCCCAGCACTGGGGGCTGCGACACTCACCCACTGGGGTGGGGGAGCAATTTGGCCACTTGGACCCCCCCACCTTGCTGAACCTCACTCACTTCTTTACCTGGAGATGCCTTTAACAATGAAGACTTTGCTGGAGTGCTGCTTGTCCAGTTTGCTCATCACCTCGTAGAGGTCACGGTTGAGCTGCAAGGGGGGGAGAGAAATGCATCCTAGGTGACCACCCTGGTGCCACCCATCACCCAGCAGCACCATAAACATCACAGAATCATAGAACTATTCAGGTTGGAAAAGCCCCTTGGGATCACCGGGTCCGACCATCATCCCTGCTCTACAAAGTTCTCCCCTAACCCATCTCCACCAACACCACATCCAAACAACCCTTAAACACACCCAGGGATGGTGACTCCACCACCTCCCTGGGCAGCCTGTTCCAGTGTCTGACCACTCTTGCTGAGAAAACTTGTCCATCATGTCCAGTCTGAACCTGCCCTGTCACAGCTTGAAGCCCTTCCCTCCTGCTCTGTCACTAATTACCTGTGAGAAGAGACCAGCACCAACCTCTCTACAATGACCTTTCAGGTAGTTGTAGAGACTGATGAGGTCTCCCCTCAGCCTCCTCTTCCTCAAACTAAACATTCCCAGCTCCTTTAAGTGTTCTTCATCAGATTGATTCTCTAGGCCCTTCACCAGCTTCGTTGCCCTCCTCGAGGGCAATCCTCAAGCTGCTGCAAATTATTAAATTAAACTAAGAGCAGTGAGGGTTTGAAGTGGGTGGGTGGCACTGGCACAGGCAGAGCACCTGGGGATGGCTGCAAGACTGCTGGGGGGTGAGGGGAGAGGTGTTGTGGGGTGCTGCCTTTGCCCTCACCTTGCTCATCTCCTTGTAGAAGACATCACGGAGGTTGGAGATGTTCTGGAAGATGGTCACGTAGCAGGCGATGCGGCTGCAGGAGGGAAATCAGGGTGGGAGGTACCTGGGGTGGCTCAGGGGTGCTGACCTGGGGGTTCCCATGCGGTTCTGGGTGCTAAGCACCCAGCCAGGGAGCTCCCAGCCCCTGGGGTCACCGTGGGAAATGGTGAATAAACCCTCAGGGTGTGGACAAAGCGGCCCTGGACATCTGTCCCTGGGGCTGCGTCACTTCAGCGGTGCTGCAGCCTCCTGGCTGCCACAGCCATCTGTGGCCAAGGTCTCCCGGGGCCACCATTGTGTCTCCACCGTGGAGAAAACCCCACTTCACCCCTGCCACAGAAGGGAAAAGAGCTCCCACCCACCAGCGTCTGCACCCAGCGCCTGTCCCGGGGCTCAGTGACCCGTTCTTTGGGACCTTTTTCTCAGAGGATGCTTTCTCAAGGGGACCCTGAAGGGGATGGGAAGGGGCAGCCTTCTCCTTCACCCTTTGCAAGCTGGGGGGACTGTGGTTGCCACCAGCTTCTGGGCAGGACCATCCCTCAGGGCCACCCACACTCCCCAGCCCGTCATGTCCCCCAGCCCCTACGACACCCCTAGTACCTGCCATACAGAACCGGCAGCTCCTCCCGGAGGTCCCTGTTCAGGTCTTCAAACACCGCTTGGGCTTTATTAAACTCTTCCTCAGCCTGTGGGGAGGGAAGGGGGGGCCCGTGGCTTTGCTGGCACGGCTGGGGCACGGGGGCTGCACAGGGGGAGTCCCACGGGAGGCTCAACCTTGGCGATTTTTGCCTCGTCCTTTTTCTTGGCACTTTGCAGAGCTTCCAGGTGATGCCGGGTGCTGTCGTAGTCTACCAGCTTACGGCCCCTCTTGGCGATGCGCTCCTGCACGGGGTGGGGGGCAAAGTGAGCCAGGGTCCAGTGCCGTGCCCCCCTCACCCCCCCCCCCGTGTACAGGGTGCACCTTAAAGTCCCCAAACTGAGCCAGGTAGTTCTCCATCAGCCGCAGGGCTTGGTCGGCCAGCTTCGCCTCGTAGTCATCCCACAGGAGGTCATTGCTCTGTGGGGAGGAAAAATCTGGGTGTAACGCCCCGATTCCCACCCTCTCCCCTCCCCTCCGGTCATACGTGCTGGGCTGCATCCACAGGGACACCCCTGGCTCAACTCGCCAGCCCTGCTGATGCTCGAAGGGGACCCCTGGGGACAGCAGGGGCACGTCAAGGGGCTCACAGCTGCGATGGCTTTTAGCTCCTCGTGACCATCCCAGTCAGGGCTGTAAATCTCCTGCAGCGTCTCAGCCACTTTCCGGGAGCTCTCATGCATCACTGCCAGGGCGGTGCAGAAATGTTATGCATTAGCATACACGATTATCTGTCAGCATGTCTTATATTTTAAATTATTAATTATTTAGTATTATTGTCTTTTTAAAAAAGGAACAAATTATCTTTCTGGGTGAGAAAGCACAGTGATGCTCAGCCCTCTCCCAGCTCCTCCGTGGTGCCCATGGAGTTTTCTCTGCACATTTACAGAGACAGGGAACATACCTCTCACCGCCCCCAGGAAACCCTTGAGATCTTTGTAGAGTTTATTGCCTTCGTTCTGCAAAGCAACACGGTGACAGGACAGGTCAGGGTCGTGCCTGGGATCACGGGGATTTCCACAGGATGGTGGGCCCCCAGGAGACAGGGGGCCAAGTGGTGGTGTTGGGGTGTCCCCGTCCACCCCCACCCCTGCTCCCTGGTGCAACCTGCTGCAGCTGGAAGTTGTACGCGCTCTGCTCAAACTGCTCGTCTTTGGTTTCCACCGTTTTGCCCAATTTTTGCAAAACCTGGGATGGAGAGAGATGGAGACATGGGAAAAGCTGCCGGCCCTGAGCGCGGCACTGCCCACGGGGCTCGACCTGCTGGCCAGGAGCAGGGTCTGCCCCGGGGAAAGCTCCTCTCAGGGTGATGCTGAGGATCCAGCAAAGCCAATGCCGAGCAAGGACATGGATGGGGGATGCAAAATTTTGGCACCTCCCTTGGTGCTTTTATTTTTTAGAAGAAAACAGGGACTTTTTGGGTGCTAACGTATCACCGTACCATGTCAAACCCCGCAGGTGCAGCCCTATGCACACCAGAACATCCTGCACCTGACTCTGTGCAGGCGAAACCCTGGGTGTTGCCTCAAGAGGCACTGGAGACACTGTGCTGGGGATGAGGATGGTCTGCAGCCAAAGGCTGTCCCCAGAACCACCAGTGCAGGAGCACAGCGAGGCCATGGCCGCACCGGAGGGAGCTTTGGGGTGTCCAGGAAGAGCATGACAAGGATGGAGCCTGGCCCTGGCTGATACAGCCACAGGGGAGCTGAATTTAGCTCTGAGGCCCAGACAGGAAACCCGGGAGAAGATGGGTTTGGTGGGAGAAGCCTTTGCATCGCCCCCAGATGTCACTGCTGGATTTTGGAGGCAGAGAAAGGGAAAGAGATGCCCCCGAACAGCCGCAAAACAGCCAAGAGCCACCCCGTTTCTGCCTGCTTCCGGTGCTCTTCTCCCTCACATCCAGTGTGGCCAGTGTGGGCTACGCTGGTGTTCCTGGGACCATCTGTGTGCCAGGTCCTGCTGGGGACTCTCATCTCCAGCCAGCCCGAGGGACCCCCTGCCAGCAGGGCATGGTGCCCCCGTAACCCAGCAGCTGCCAAAGCAGTGTGGGTGGCTTTGGAGAGATGCCATCAAGCCCAAACCCTTGGAGCAATGGTGATGTAGACCTAGAATCGCCCAAATGAACACCCCACGAGCACCCTCGGGTGCTGAGTGGTGCCCGTTGTGCCACCCTGTCAGGACCACAGTGGGAAGAAATCCCAGAGCAAGCGAGGAGAAGGCTGGCTGGGGTTGGCGTGGCGGGCGTGGCGCCGTACCTTCTCCTGCGCCCGGCTGAAGCGTTTCTGGACCTGCTTGGCGAAGAGCCCGGCTCCCCCGCTCCTGCCCTCGGCCATGGCTGCAGTCGGTTCCTGCTGGCAGCCGCGCGGGCGCTGCGGGTTGATGTTTGCTGCGGAGGAAGTTGGGGGCGAGGCAGCTGCCGGCATCCGCCGAGCAGCCGGCACCCCCGGAAAGGCTCCCCTGTGCCCCCAGTGCTGTGGGTGGGCCCAAGGGGGGATGGGGAACCAGCACCTGCCCCTTAATTATTGTGTGAGTGTCTGGCTTGGGGATTGAATTTGGCTTCTTGTGCAATTTTGGTGCTGGTATTTTATCCCTGTGCTGGGCGTGGCACAGTCGGCTCTCCAGGATGCGGCCCCGGGCGAGGTGGTAACAGGCACCAAACCCAACGTCTCTTGTTGCAAAGGAGGTTGCTCTTGGAAGGGAAATGGAGCTTAGCAGCAGGGGAAAATCCCGACTGGATCCCCTGAGTCCCTGTGTATCCCCCCATCCATGAGGAGCTGCGTTGCAGCCCATGAAGGGGATTTGCAGCATTTCGCTCTTTTCCATTATCCCAAGAACTTTCGGGCTGCCCCCAAATCCTGGAGCCCGTTGCTTTTCACTGCCGCTGTTTCCAAAGCAAGGGAAGAGGAGGGATGTGGCCAGAGGGACACCCTGGAAGATGGGAAGGGAAAAGGACGCGGAGAGTTGGGGGAGAAAGGATTGTGAGGCTGTGGGGCAAAGCATCCACCAGCACAGAGAGAGGAACAGATTTTATTGACTCCAACTGTGGGTTTGAAAGCCCCCCGACCTAAACCAAACGGGAAGATGAGGTCCATCGCCCAAGCTGGGGACAGGACGCTTCTCCTGCTGCTGCTCAGTTCTGGGCCATCACCTGGAAGGAGATGAAAGGCAAGGGTTGAGCCCAGCTGGGAAAGAGCTGGTGCGTGGATGCAATGATTGCACCAGGTCTCAGCCCCCAGCCACCCCAGCCCCCACGGCCTTACGTTATAAATCCAGGAGATGTAGTTGGAGACGCGGGTGAAGACGGTGGGTTTGTTCTTGATGTTGCAGCCCTGACTGGAGACGAAGCTGGTGACGCCGTGGACCTGGTACTCCCCGTTCACTGCGCAGTGGAGGGGACCGCCCGAATCGCCCTGTGGGAGCAAGGAACCTGGGTGAGATGGGAGGAGCGGGGGCACCGGGGGATGCGGGGGGAAAGCAGGAAATGCGGCTGTACCTGGCAGCCAGAGCGGACGCCGTCACCACCGGCACAGACCATGGTGCTCCTGACTGTGGAGCCCCAGTAGGAGGGGCTGGAGCAGATCTGGTAGTCCACCACGGGCAGGTAGGCCTGCATCAGGACGCTGGAGAGCTGCCCGTTGGCTGCACACAACCGAGTGCCCGTTAATGCTGCGCAGGCAAAGACCCGCGAGACCCGCGGCCAGAAACACGGCAACCCACCCCGAGCCGAGCAGAGCCAGTGGCCGCCGAGGGTCCCCCCCAAAGCAGCCCCGTTTTGGGCATCTCCCTGCTGGGAGAGAAGCCCTGTCTGATGCCTCTTGGCATCTCCACGGGCTTGAGAAGATCCCCCAGCTCCCCATGCTCCCCCATTTGCTGGTGACTGAGGGCCGGGACGCCCCGTGGGCACTCACTGCGGGTCAGACCCCATCCTGAGATGTAGCAGGGGTAGTTGTTGGGCAGGATGGTTCCCTCCCTGGGCAGCACGGCCAGCTGCACGTAGCTGTTCAGGGTGGCATAGCCAGACAGGCGGAGGAGGGCGATGTCGTAGCTGGTGAGAGGAGGGAGAAGATGTTGCAGGGACACCCCATTCCCAGCCATGCTCCCCCCACATCTCCCTCTCCACGTGCCTTACCCGCCAGCGATGTTGTTGGTGTTGTAGTAGGGATGGATAATGATCTTGCTCACACCGAAGATCTGCTCGCTGCCATCGTTTGCGTTGAGGTTGTGTTCACCAGCCACGACACGGAAGTTCATTTGACTGCCAGAAAGGTGAAAAAACACAAATTCAAGCCACAAATTATTACCATTATTATTAAGTGTGGGCTGGTATGGAAAGGATCCATGCCAGAAGAAGATGCTCCATGGTCTGGGTGAGGGCCATGTGAGGTGGTCCATGTAAACCCTTAATGTAGGACCAGCAAAGACCTTCAAGGACTGTTGCTCTTTGGGCTGGGCCAGTCAACATTTCTCCTTGGAAAGGTTTTTGGCAGAAAACAGCTTTTCCAGAAGAGGAGGGTGGGGTCCCTGCTCCTGCTCACCGAGTCACGCAATGGGCTGCTGTCATCACCCAATTTCTGTCGATGAGGGACCCTCCGCAGGTGTGATACCAGTTGCCACCGGAGGCATACTGGAGGGAGATCTAGGGAGAGGGAGAAGCGAGTCAGGGGGGATCTCCCTGCATGATCCGCGGGGATGAGGCCCCCACGGGATTCACTGGCTGACCCGGAGAAGGACCCACCTGGGAGGGCCAGGCGTGCGAGCGTGCCTCGGTCCCACCGACCACCCGTTGCATCCCATCGAGGTCCTGCTCGGAGCAGCGCCCTGTGGGAGAGAGACTGGGGCTGTGAGTCACAGCCCGGGGGTCGTCCCCAGGGAAGGGGGCCGAGGGCTGCGCCGGAGGACGCACCGCAGAGGGCAAGGGCGGCGAGGAGCACAAGCTGCAGCATCATCCTGGACCACGGCGACGCGTTGTCTGCAGCGGGGCTGCCCCGCCGGCGGCTTTAAAGGGGACGGAGAAGGAGGGATGGGAAGAAAAGCAGGTGCCACGGCCGTATCGAGCAGCCTTGGTGCCTCTTCCAAAACACACATGGCTTTGAAGGTCAGGGCTGAAAACCCCTGGGTGCACTCCATGTCTCCCTTAGCTTTGGACACGCAGCCCAAAGTCCCAGGGGGCAATTCCCTGCTCTTGCATGTTCTGCAGATCTCGGGCAGCGTTGCCATGAGTTTCTCCTGGTCTCGAGCCCCAGGGATGCCCCAGACATGGCTCTGCCATTGCATTTATCTCCAGGATGTCTCCAAGAGCCTTGTCTCACACATGAAGTAATTCACCTCGGGGATGGGGAAATGGAGGCAAATTCAGGGCAAGACCTTCACACCCTCCAGGAAACCCCACCCAGGACAGGTGGCTCTGGAGCAGGGACTGGATGGGACCTACACGGGGCATTCTGAGCTTGAATGAAACATCAGCATGGTGTGTGATAAAAACCTGATTTGTGGCCAAAACAGGTTTATTCCCCCTCCCTCCTCTGAAAAGAAATTGTGGCCGTTTTGGGGGTAAACAGCATTTGTGATAGTGGTGAATATCGATTCACCGAGTTCAGGAAAAAAAAAAAAAGGAAAGAAAAAACCCACCTGCAGCATTTCTGCTCTTATCTCTATGGAAAGCCCAAGATTTTATGAGTAGAATGGTCTCCAAATAAGCACTGAAGTGCTTTATCAGTGCAGAAGGGAACACAGTGAAGGACAGCAGCAAAGCCTCTGCCCTGGCAACACTTCATCCCAAATTTGACGTCTCATTGGAAAAGTGGTTTAGAATCCCCATTTGGGCTGCAAAAGGGAATTTCTAGGTCAGAAGAGGGAAGGAAATGAAAAGAGAGGAGGGGTGGGAGCTTGGAGGAAGCCAGAGACAGGATGTCCGTAAAATAAATCGTCTCTTTATTTGAGGTCAGGTATCCAAAGACAGATTGTCCCACCTCCACACCACTGCCAGGAGGGGTTTTCCGTCCTCACAGTAAATGAAATGGAACAAAAGTGGCAGCTACAGGAGTCTGACTTGGAAATAAAACAGGAGAGGGAGGAGATCCCATGCCTGGGTTCAGGTAGAGCCTCCCCAGGAGCACAGTGGAGGGAGTTTGAGCCGTGCAGTCCTGAGAAGGCCTTTCTCCAGATCAGCACAAGCTGAATCGTCACACCAAGGAATCGTCCTCATAAAATAATTAAAAAAAGGTAAACATCTAATTTCTGCCCCAAATCAAGCCTGGTACCTAAGGCAAACAGACAGGCTTCTCCCATCGCGGTGGCCACGATTCTGGATGCCGTGCTATGGTGGGCAGGGGTGGGTCCCTAGAAGAGCTGGGGGTCCCCCACCCACCCCGGGCCACGACAAGCCACGCTCCACCCTCCCAGGGGACGAGTCACCTGTCCTCATCACTGGCAGGAGTTTGCCCCCAGCTTCCAGGTGTGGGGCGGCACAGCTGTGGTTTTAAATGCCCGATAGGAATTTACGACTCTCTGGCTGGAGCTGGGGAGGAGGAGAAGGAGCAGCAGCCGGTTCCAAAGAGCATCCGCAGGCGCCTCCGTGACCGACGGGTTTTGGGCTCTGCTGGACGAACTCGGCTCTCCAGGCTTCCCCTTTCCAAAGGCACGGGACTGAGTTCAAGGCAACCATGACGTGCAGCATATTTAAGGCTTTTGCTTCTTAAATTCAAAAAGAGAAGTTTTTTTGGATTCTGGTTTCCTGAGCACAGTTGGGGTGGCCGGGGGCTCGGGCTGCTCTGCTCCCCGCCTAGGTGAAGGACCAGAGCTGGTGGGGGTCAGCGCGGTCGCAGAGAACCAGCGCCGGGTGCTTCCCGCGTGCTGTCAAGCACATCCCAGAGGTCGGGTTTTTAATCAGCCCGTCCTGCCGGAAAACAAAGACGGCATCAGCCCAGCAGTCCCGGCGGGATGAAGGGAGGATGCGAGCGAGGGGAAGGGCAGAGAAGCATCACCATGGGAGGCTGGTGCCACCATCCCTTGGGTGATTCCCGGGATGGAGATGCGGCTCCTCACCTGTGCCAGGTCCCACTCCTCGCTGGCCGGCACCCGGCCCGGCTTCCCTCGGTACTGGCAGTCCCCCAGCTCGGCCGAGCCCGAGCCCGCCCGCAGGCAGAGCTCCTTCCCAATGTTGTGCCGCAGCTCCCGCTGGCTCGTGTACTCAAAATACTGGGGGTGAGACCAGAGAGGGGATGTTGTGCTGCTGTGCCCTGAGACAGTCACCCCCAGAGGATGAGCAGGGGGTGTGCGTGAGGGGAAATGCTGGGGGTTGATGAGTGCCCACCTGGTTGCCCCCCATCCCGTGGCAGGGGTACGTGATGAGGGGTTTCCCACCGTGGTTGTTCTCCCCGACGTCCAGGCAGGTCTTGGTGCCCTCGTTTTTTATCTGCAGGGGGGACAAGAGTGGCAGGGGCTGAACTGGGCTCTGAGGTCCCAGGATATGGAGCCGCCTGGTCTTTGGGCTTTGCGGGGCGCTTAGTTATCACTGTACAAACACGATCCCGGTACCAGGTGCTGTGTCCGGGTCCTTGTCCTTTCCAGGACACGAGGAACGCCCTCCGTCCCTCTGAGTCAGAGGCGAGAGCCGTGCGGGACGAGGTTTCAGGAAAGAAAAGGAATGAAAACCTGGCGGGGAGCCAGGGCTCGGCCCTGGCCGCATCCAGCCCAGCCCAGGAGGGTGGCACTCAGCCCCCAGCCCGGCTGTGAGGAAAGGGGCTTTTGTGGCAGCTCCATCCTCGGGGACGGAGCCGGCGCTCCGCGTTCTGCCCGTGCCCAGCTCGGTTCTTGAAGCCCAGCCTGTGCTGCCGAAGCCGGCACGGTGCTCGCGGAAGCTTTCAGCACTTTTGCCCAGTTTACCCAGTGCCATGTCCTTGTGGGTTCTTACCATAGAATCATAGAATGTTTAAGGTTTGAAGGCACCTTAAAGATCATCAGGTTCCAACTTCCCTGCCAGGAGCAGGGAACCCTCCTACCAGACCAGGCTGCACAAGACTCATCCAACCTGCTCTTCAACACCTCCAGGGTTGGGGCAGCCCCAGCCTTCCTGGGTAACCTGTTCCAGTGCCTTCCTGCTCTCATGGTGAAGAATTTCTTCCTGATGTCTAACATAAATCTCCCCTCTTTCAGTTTAAAACCATCACCCCTTATCCTATCACTGCCCTCTCTGATGAAAAGTCCCTCCCCAGCTTTCCTGGACCCCCTTCAGGGACTGCAAGCTGCTCTAAGGTCTCCCTGGAGCCTCTTCTTCTCCTGGCTGGACACCCCAACTGCCTCAGCCTGTCTCCAGAGCAGAGCTGCTCCAGCCCTTTGATCACCTTTGTGACCCTTCTCTGGACTCTCTCCAACAGTTCCATGTCTCTCCTGTGGTGAGGGCTTCAGGGCTGTACATGGTACTCCAGGTGGTATCTCACCAGAGCAGAGTAGAGGGGCAGAATCACCTCCCTGACCCAAGGTTCCAAGGTTTGGTAAATGGAAGTTTTAAAACAACTCTGAGCAAACACAGACACGTTAGCCTGCATTTGATGGAGAAGGTGAAGCCAAAAAGCCATGACAGCTGGTACAGATGGCAGAGCACATTTCTGCCCTCACGTGACCCCACTTGCTGCAGAAAACTTCTTGCCAGCAGCAGGACCAAGGTTCCACTGACACTGGTCAGCCCGGACCTGCAGTTTCAGTGCACCCGCCCCAGCCCCGCTGCTTACCGAGGACGGGGCCCTGCCTGGCCATCAGCTTCTGGAGGAGCTCACCCTGCTTGGTGCACAGGTCCTGCAGCCTGGCCACCTCCTCACACAGCTGGAGGAACAGCTCTTCCATCTCCATTGCACCTGGGCAGGAGAAAAGCAAGAGGAAACCCCTGGCTGGGTGGTACCCAAGGGCAGCGAGGAGCCGCCAGGGTTACCCCGAGCTGTGGGACAGGGAGGCCCAGGCCAGGTGATGCTGCAGGATCCCTGGAGATCCCACGTGCTCGTGTGCCCAGGACTGCAAAGAAAGCAGCACTCCCAGTTCTCTTGCAATTTACACAGAAACTACGAAAGGGAAGTGATTCTGTCCAAGGCAGGGGAAAACTGAAGGGCCCAGCCAGGCTTTTCCACCCCTCAGCTGCTGCGAGCTCGGCTCCAAACAACCAAAATGTCCCAGTTGCTGAAAATTCTACCTGGGAAAAGTTGCATTTCCTATTCCCAAAGCTCTGCAAGCCATCTAGGATGTACATTTCAATTTGGAAGATGTGAGACGCAAACCGGCTCTGCTTCCCGTCAGATTTTCCAGGTTCGCTGCCGCTCAGCTCTGCAAGGTTGTTGAACCTGAGAACACAAAAATCCTGGGAAATCAGACGCTCGGGACCCCCCGGGCGACTCGGAGGGGCAGGACCTGCCTCCAGCCGCCTCCGCCCTCGGTGCCGGGGAACGGGGCTGGTTCAAGGCGATGAAAAGCTCGCTCCCACCCTGTCCCCCGCGATCCAGCCCGGCGGGGACCCCGGGAAGCCAAAAAAGCTCCGTTTCCCACAGGAACGCACTTACTCTGGCGGGGGAGCCTCCTTCCCCCGGCCGGGCGGCTGCGGCGCCGCATCGGGCTCGGCGAGTCGCAGCTGCACAAAACTTGAGCAGCAGCAGCAGCAAAGTTTGGGGTCTCCAGTGGCCCCCGTGTCTCCCGCACCCCAGTCCAGGCCCTGGTGCCCCCCCTGGCCCCTCCAGGCTCGGTCCCGCACCGGCAGCTCGCGCCGCAGCTCGTTGCAAACCCCACCTTTTCTGGGGGTTTTATTTTGGTTTTTGCTTGTTGGGCAGGGACTGGGGAGAATCTGCGTGGCCAGAGCCCCCCGGGAAGCTGCGGCCCCGCTGTTGGGCACTGATCCTGGTGCTGCCCCCGGGGTTATTAACACACTAACGAGCGCGCTTCATTAACGCGGTCATAGCAGCGCGGCAGGAAAGAGACTCTCGGAGACACGAGGAGATACTGGAAATGGGCTTGTCCTCCCCAGAACGGGTTGCTCCTTGCTGCTCCCCTCCTCGCATGGCAGCGCGTTCTGCTGTGCAATGAAGGCGTCAGGGCTCAGGGGCACGGGTGGGCTGGGAGCATCTTTGCTCGGATACCAGCAGAAAACGGAGCGGATTCATTTTTTTTTCTCTCCCGAGAGGGGTCCAAGTTCAAAGGGAAATAGAAGTGGAGCAGGAGTGGGATGTCACAGAGTGTTGGCAGGGCATCGAATGGAGTGAGGGCTGAAAAACACGTGTTTTGTTTTGTTTTTTTCCTAATTTTTGTCCTCTTGGGGTCGGTTTCAATGGCAATGCTAAAAGCCAGCAGTGGCTCTTGGTGTCTCCACATACCTGCTCATGGCCGGGGGGCTCCAGCATCTCCCCCTCCTTCCCCTCCCTCCCTCTTTCATTCCAGCCGCCTCCAGTAATCGGACTTTTTCTTTTCTCAGCCGAGTGGAACAGCCTCAGACCCTGCTGGGGTGGGGGGAGAAGGAAGCAACACAAGCTCCAGAGGTTTCCCCGCCTGCCCTTGAGCCCTGGGCAGTGGGATTAAAGCTGCGCCCCCATCTCCCCCCCACCCATCTCCCCCCCATCTCCCGCCCATCTCCCCCCCACCTCCCCCCCATTTCCCCCTCCATCTCCCCCCCATCTCCCCCCCATCTCCTCGCTATCCCCCCCCAAGCCCCCCCTTCATTTCCCCTCCATCTCCCCCCTTCATTTCCCCCCATCTCTCCCCTTCATTTCCCCTACCAACCCCCCCTCCATCTCCCCCCCATCTCTCCCCCAACATGCCCCCCATCTCCCCCCCATCTCCCCCCATCTCCCCCCAGACCTGCCCCCCTCATTTCCCCCCCATCTCCTCCCTCCATCTCCCTCCCCATCTCCCCCCCATCTCTCCCCCCATCTCCCCCCAGACCTGCCCCCCCATCTCCCCCCAGACCTGCCCCCCCATCTCCCTCCCATCTCCCCCCAATCTCCCTCCCATCTCCCCCCCTCATTTCCCCTCCATCTCCTCCCTCTGTCTCCCGCCCCACCTCCCCCCCATCTCCCCCCACCTCCCCCCCATTTCCCCCCCCATCTCCCCCCATCTCCCCCCATGTCTCCCCCCATGTCCCGCCGGGTTCCGCCGGGCCGCTAGGGGGCGCTCTAGACCGGGGAGCGGCGGCCCAGCCCCCCCCCCGAGGGAGCGCGCGCGGCCCGGCCAAGATGGCGGCGGGCGGGGCGGCCCGGGCCGGGCCCGGCGGAGCCAAAGCCCAGAGCCCTTCGGCACCGACCGGTCTGCAGCCCGGACCGCTCTCTGGGGAAGTCTGCTGCCTCCCTGGGGCCCGGGTACAGAACTCGGGGGAAAACGGGGAGTTTCTGGGCCCCGGCAGGAGGGGCTGGGCCCTCGAGGGGGCGACGAGGACGTCAGGAGGCGGTGCGGGGAGAAAACGGGAAGGGCCAAAGCCCAACGGGAGCTGAGTCTGTTACATGCAACAAGAAATGCTGCTGCAGATGTAGTAGCGACAAACATCCTTTACTAGATGCAGGGGGGAGCGTCGTGATCGAGGATGAGGAGGAGACTGAGGCACTCGAAGCCTTTGCCTCGGGTGCTGCCCAGAGCTGAGCCCCTGAGCTGGCAGGGGGGGGTGGGGATCCAGTTTTCCCCCAGCGGGACAGCCCAGCCCCCGCCAGGAGGCGGCACTGCCACCCAGGCCGTCTCGGACTCCCAGGGCTCATCCCAGCCAGCGCGAGGCCAGCAGCTGGGCGGTGGGGAGCCCCATGGGACCCCCCTTTCTCCTGAGCAGCACCCCCCTTCCCCTCACCCCCCCCGGCACCCCCAGGTCCTAGACCCAGGCTGTGCCGCCGAGCCCCGGCACCAGGAGCTGAACGTCGCGGCAGCACCCCTGGGTTTTCAGCACAGCCAGCGAGGAAACCGGCTTTTCCCCAGCGCAGGCGGCGGGGGGTGTGGGGATGGGGCAGGATTGCTCCCCGCTTCCCACCGCTGGCTTCCTGCAGTCCTGGCTGCTCCCGGCGTCGCCGTCGTGGCCGCCAGCTCAGTGCCACGTGGAGCGCGAGGCCACGTCGGCCGCGGCGCCAGCTCGGCCTTGGTTTGCTTGGATTTATCTTGGATTTTGATGTATCTTCCCCTTTCTCAGGGGCAGCCTCTCTCGGTTCCTGCCTCTCCCAAGATTCTTCCCTCCTGCACCAGGGAAGATGATCTGGCTGCCACCAAATTCCCACCAAACCCTCTTTTCCCCTCTTCCCAACTCGATGGGTGCCTCCGGGTAATTTTGGCGTTGTTTTCCTGGGTGGGTGAGCAGGGCAGGGTGAGCGCCATCCCAGGGTGGGATTTTTGGGACGGGCTGGATGAGACGGAGCAGCGTCGACACCGCGTGTTTGCAGGGCTGGTGGGGGAGAGCACAAGCGTGCTGGGAGCTCCCACTGAAAGTCGTTGCAACGCCTGCCCAGACACCTTTGGGGGAGATTTTTGAGGTTTTGTTTTGCTTTTTGTTTATCTGGGCAGGGGCTGGGGTGGGGGCTCAGTGACGGAGCCCCCTCGGGAGCTGTGGCCCCACTGTTGGGCACTACCCTGTGGCCTCTCCCTGCGTGCCCCAGTGCTGCCCTGGGCTCACTAATGTGCTAACGAGCGTGCTTCATGAAAGTGGTCACGGCAACGTGACTCTTGGGGAGGTGTGGAGAAACTGGAAATGGGATTTTCCTCCCCAGGAGGGGCTGCTTTTTGCTGCTCGCCTCCTTGCGAGGCAGCGGCTTGTGCGCCGCAGGCGTCAGGGCTCGGGGCACAGGTGGGACGGGAGCATCTTTGCTCAGATACGAGCAGAAGCTGGGGCGGCTGCATCTTTTTCCCTTGACTCTGCTTCCCCCCTCCTCCTCCGTGGGGCCGGTGCCGCCCGGTCCCGCCGCGACTCGCAGCCCTTGGCAGCGGAGCGTGGTCCGGCCGCCGGCTTTGATCCCCGCGGCGCTGAGAGCGGTGACCCCGGGACCGCCTCGTCCCTCCTCCTCCAGCAGCCGAAGCCTCCTCGCCCTTGAAGTTGCTGGCAGGTGCCGGGCTCCGCTCTGGGGCCGCCCCATTGCCAAGGCAATCAAAAGCAAAGGCAAAGCGAAAGAAAGGAGGGGGGACCCCGAGGAGGAGGTGGAGATGCCGGTGAATGGCTCCCGCTGAGCTTGTCCATGCTCCGGCGGCAGCGGCTCACAAAGAGCAGCCGCGGGAGGTTTGCGGGCAGTGGGAAAGCCGGGGCGGTCGCGGGGCTTTGGCGGGTCCCGGGGGGGCTTTGCAGCCGGTGCTGAGCTCTCGGTGCTGAGCTCTCGGTGCTGAGCTCTCTGCTCACGTTTTCCTTCCCAGGGACGCTGCAGGCAGGAAAAGCAGCCGGGGAAAGGCTCCTCCCGTGCGGCCAGAAACATTTCGGCCGATGTTGCGGGTTGGTCTCAGCTCCGTGGCACTGGTGGCGGGGCCGGGGCAGGGGCAGCGGGGTCAGTTGCAGCAGAAGCTGCTGGGGATGCCCCGCACGAGGTGGCCGGAGGCAGCACATCCCGCAGCATCTGTCCAACCTCACCTTTTCCTGACATTTTATTTGCTGTGTGGATTTCTGGGGCGGGGGGGAGAGGATTGCAGGAGCCTGGTTTGCAGGGAGTGAACTTTGTATTAATATCTCATTAATATTGTTTGAATATTGAGGGGATGTGCCCGGAGTGCATCCAGTGGGTGAACTGACCTGCGGGTGTTTCTCCTCCGACCCAGGTTAGTGGAGCAGAGCAGATCATAATGAAGCAGCCCAAGACCCTGCTTCCTGATTTCTGCCACAGCGTGAAGTGGGATTTCTGAGAAAACTAAAAAAAAATTGCACATTATTTCAAGGGCCAACTCTCTGTGCAATTCAGTGGTCATGCCAGTCCAGAAAACAACTGGACCCAATATTATGGCTGTGCCCAGTACTGTGATTTTATCAGCCATGCTACAAGCAGCCACACCCCCTCCGTGGCAGCACTGGATGTCAGGGCTCTGTTATGTTCTTTAGGGTCCATTTGCAGCAGGAGGATAAAGAGATGTTTGCTTTCACCTTGGACAGTGGACAGACCTTGAAGGCTCCACGGGGTAATAAACATTCACCTGCTGCTCTTGCTGACCTTTGACACTCTCAAGGTGTGAAACGATACCAATGTGTGGATGATTTTTGAATCGAAGGGACCTCCCTGGAAAAAGTGGGAGAAGCAGCAGCAGAGCAGCAGGCACTGCATAAAGCAGAAGTTCCACCTGAAAAATGTCAAGGACAAAGCAGAGAAGTAAAATTTTGAGGTACTTGGTGGACTGTAGGTAGTGCAGCAATGCCACTGGACACCTGAGGTAAGATAGAGCAATGGCAGATGTCCCAGTCTAGGAAGGAATTACAGCAGCTCGTGGGTGCTTTAGGGTACGGGGGGAAACATGTACCTGGATTTTTGATCCTTGCTCGCCCACTGGACTCACTTTGACAGAAGTGACGACTGTGGAGATGGAGCACAGAGCCAACAAAACCCTTATCAAGAATTAAAGGCCTGTCAGTCCCTGGGGCCAGGACAGCCCCACCACCCTGTTACAGCAGAATGGGGTTACTTACTGCAACCACAGAATTGCTTTTGTTGGAAAAGACCTTTAAGATCATCGAGTCCAGCTGTTAACCCAACTCTACCCAGTCTGGTGCTACACTGTGTCCCTCAGCATCACATCGACACAACTTCTGAACACCTCCAGGGATGAGGATTCAGCCACCTCCTTGGGCAGCCTGTGCCAGTGTTTAATTACCTTTTCCGTGAAGAAGTTTCTTCTAATATCTCATCTAAACCTCCCCTGGAACAACTTGATGTCATTTCCTCTTGTCATGTCAATGTATTCCAGACCAGGCCAAGCAGGCAAAACCGTCCTTGAACGTCTATCCCGGGAAAGAGATGCACCCCAAAACAGCAGAGAATCGCCCGGTTTCTGCCTGCTTCCCATGCCCTTCTCCCTCACATCCAGTGTGGCCAGTGTGGGCTACGCTGGTGTTCCTGGGACCATCTGTGTGCCAGGTCCTACTGGGGACTCTCATCTCCAGCCAGCCCGAGGGACCCCCTGCCAGCAGGGCATGGTGCCCCTGTAACCCAGCAGCTGCCAAAGATGCCACCTTTGGAGAGGAGACTTTGAAGAGATGCCATCAAGCCCAAACCCTTGGAGCAATGGTGATGTAGACCTAGAATCGCCCAAATGAACACCCCACGAGCACCCTTGGGTGCTGAGTGGTGCCCGTTGTGCCACCCTGTCAGGACCACAGTGGGAAGAAATCCCAGAGCAAGCGAGGAGAAGGCTGGTTGGGGTTGGCGTGGCGGGCGTGGCGCCGTACCTTCTCCTGCGCCCGGCTGAAGCGTTTCTGGACCTGCTTGGCGAAGAGCCCGGCTCCCCCGCTCCTGCCCTCGGCCATGGCTGCAGTCGGTTCCTGCTGGCAGCCGCGCGGGCGCTGCGGGTTGATGTTTGCTGCGGAGGAAGTTGGGGGCGAGGCAGCTGCCGGCATCCGCCGAGCAGCCGGCACCCCCGGAAAGGCTCCCCTGTGCCCCCAGTGCCGTGGGTGGGCCCAAGGGGGGATGGGGAACCAGCACCTGCCCCTTGATTATTGTGTGAGTGTCTGGCTGGGGGGCTGAATTTGGCTTTTTGTGCCAAACTTTTGTGGATGGCTCTGTGCTTTTTAGGAAAGATCGGTCGGTGAAGCGAGGTGGTGGAGTTGCTCTTTATGTGAGAGAGCAACTAGAATGTATCGCGTTTTGTGCAGGGGCTGATGAGGGGCAAGTTGAAAGTCTGTGGGTAAGAATTAAAGGGCAGGGTGGTATGGGTGATACAGTTGTGGGGGTCTACTACAGACCTCCTGATCAAGATGAGGAAGTTGATGAGGCTTTTTACAGGCAGCTGAAAGCAGCCTCACAACTACAGTCCTTGGTCCTCATGGGAGATTTTAACTACCCCAATATCTGCTGGAAGACTTACACAGCCAGCCTTGCACAGTCTAGGAGGTTCCTCCAGTGCATTGATGACAACTTCTTAATGCAAATGGTGGACAAGCCGACTAGAAGAGGAGCGCTGCTGGATCTTGTACTCGCCAACAAGGAGGGCCTTGTTGAAGCAGTGGTGGTCAATGGCAGCCTTGGCTGCAGTGACCACGAGATGGTGGAGTTCAGGATCCTGTGTGGGAGGAACAAAATACCCAGCAGGACCAGAACCCTGGACTTCTACAGAGCAAACTTTGGCCTCCTTAATCAATTGTTAAGGGAAGTCCCATGGGACAGGGTGCTAGAAGGTAAAGGGGCTCAAGATAGCTGGTCAACATTCAAGGACCACTTCTTGCAAGCACAGGATCAGAGCATCCCAAGGGTTAGGAAATCTAGTAAGGGAGCTAGGAGACCAGCATGGTTAAAAAAGGAACTGCTGGGCAAACTCAAGTGGAAAAGGAAAATCTATAGATCATGGAAGGAGGGGCTGGTCACTTGGGAGGAATATAGGACTGTTGTCAGAGGATGTAGGGAGGCAACTAGGAAAGCTAAGGCCTCCTTGGAACTTAACCTTGCAAGTCGGGTTAAGGACAATAGAAAGGGCTTTTTCAAATATGTAGCCGACAAAACTAACACCAGAGGCAATATAGGCCCACTGTTGAATGAGGCGGGTGCCCTGGTGACAGAGGATATAAAGAAGGCAGAGGTGCTGAATGCCTTCTTTGCCTCTGTCTTTACTCCTGCAGGCTTTCCCCATGAGCCCCAGATTCATATAGCCCCAGTAGAAGTCAAGATAAAGGAGGAGTTTGCCCAGGTAGATGAGGATTGGGTTAGGGATCAGTTGAGCAATCTGGACATCCATAAATCGATGGGTCTGGACGGAATGCACCCAAGGGTGCTGAGGGAGCTGGCAGAGGTCATTGCTAGTCCACTCTCCATCATCTTCAGTAAGTCATGGGTAACAGAAGAGGTGCCTGAGGACTGGAGGATAGCAAATGTCACTCTAGTTTACAAAAAGGGCAAGAAGGAGGACCCGGGTAACTATAGACCGGTCAGCCTCACCTCCATCCCTGGAAAGGTGATGGAACAACTTGTCCTTGGCACTATCTCTAGACATATCAAGGACATGGGGGTCATCAAGAGTAGTCAACATGGTTTTACCAAGGGTAAGTCATGTTTGACTAACCTTATAGCCTTCTATGAGGAAATTACTAGGTGGATAGATGATGGTAGAGTGGTAGATGTGGTTTATCTTGATTTCAGTAAAGCATTTGACACTGTCTCCCACAGCATCCTTGTAGATAAGTTGATCGAGTACGGGTTTGATGATCAGACAGTGAGGTGGATCAAGAACTGGTTGAAAGGAAGAAGTCAGAGAGTTGTAGTCAATGGGGCAGAATCTAGTTGGAGGCCTGTGACTAGTGGAGTCCCTCAGGGGTCAGTACTGGGACCGGTGTTGTTCAACATCTTCATCAACGACCTGGATGAGGGTACAGAATGTACCCTCAGCAAGTTTGCTGATGACACCAAGCTGGGAGGAGTGGCTGACACACCAGAAGGCTGTGCTGCCATTCAGAGAGACCTAGACAGGCGGGAGACTTGGGCGGGGAAAAACCTGATGAAGTTCAACAAGGGCAAGTGTAGAGTTTTACATTTGGGGAAGAAAAACGCCGTGTACCAGTACAGGTTGGGGGCTGAGCTGCTGGAGAGCAGGGTAGGTGAAAGGGACCTGGGGGTCCTGGTAGACAGGAGGATGACCATGAGCCAGCAATGTGCCCTTGTGGCTAAGAAGGCCAATGGATCCTGGGGTGCATTAGAAAGGGGGTGGTTAGTCGGTCAAGAGAGGTTCTCCTCCCCCTCTATTCTGCCTTGGTGAGGCCACATCTGGAGTATTGTGTCCAGTTCTGGGCCCCTCAGTTCAGGAAGGACAGGGAACTGCTTGAAAGACTCCAGCGCAGAACCACAAAGATGATTAAGGGAGTGGAACATCTCCCTTATGAGGAAAGGCTGAGGGAGCTGGGTCTCTTTAGTTTGGAGAAAAGGAGACTGAGGGGTGACCTCATCAATGTTTACAAATACATAAAGGGTGAGTGTGAAGAAGATGGAGTTAAGCTTTTTTCAGTGATGAACAGTGATAGGACAAGGAGTAATGGTTGCGAATTGGAGCATAGGAGGTTTAAGGTGAATATCAGAATTTTTTTTTTTACTGTGAGAGTGACAGAGCCCTGGAACAGGCTGCCCAGAGAGGTTGTGGAGTCTCCTTCCCTGGAGACATTCAAAACCAGCCTGGACACGTTCTTGTGTGATGTACTCTAGGTGACCCTGCTCTGGCGGGGGGGTTGGACTAGATGATCTTTCGAGGTCCCTTCCAACCCCCAGGATTCTATGATTCTATGATTCTGTGATTTTGGTGCTGGTATTTTATCCCCATGCTGGGCGTGGCACAGTCAGCTCTCCAGGATGCAGCCCCGGGCGAGGTGGTAACAGGCACCAAACCCAACGTCTCTTGTTGCAAAGGAGGTTGCTCTTGGAAGGGAAATGGAGCTTAGCAGCAGGGGAAAATCCCGACTGGATCCCCTGAGTCCCTGTGTATCCCCCCATCCATGAGGAGCTGCGTTGCAGCCCATGAAGGGGATTTGCAGCATTTCGCCCTTTTCCATTATCCCAAGAACTTTCGGGCTGCCCCCAAATCCTGGAGCCCGTTGCTTTTCACTGCCGCTGTTTCCAAAGCAAGGGAAGAGGAGGGATGTGGTCAGAGGGACACCCTGGAAGATGGGAAGGGAAAAGGACGCGGAGAGTTGGGGGAGAAAGGATTGTGGGGCTGCGGGGCAAAGCATCCACCAGCACAGAGAGAGGAACAGATTTTATTGACTCCAACTGTGGGTTTGAAAGCCCCCCGACCTAAACCAAACAGGAAGATGAGGTCTATCGCCCAAGCTGGGGACAGGACGCTTCTGCTGCTGCTCAGTTCTGGGCCATCACCTGGAAGGAGATGAAAGGCAAGGGTTGAGCTGAGCTGGGAAAGAGCCGGTGCATGGATGCAATGATAGCACCAGGTCTCAGCCCCCAGCCACCCCAGCCCCCATGGCCTTACATTCGACATCCAGGAGATGTAGTTGGAGACACGGGTGAAGACGGTGGGTTTGTTCTTGACGTTGCAGCCCTGACTGGAGACGAAGCTGGTGACGCCGTGGACCTGGTACTGCCCGTTCACTGCGCAGTGGAGGGGACCGCCCGAATCGCCCTGTGGGAGCAAGGAACCTGGGTGAGATGGAAGGAGCGGGGGCGCCGGGGGATGCGGGGGGAAAGCAGGAACTGCGGCTGTACCTGGCAGCCAGAGCGGATGCCATCACCACCGGCACAGACCATGGTGCTCCTGACTGTGGAGCCCCAGTAGGAGGGGCTGGAGCAGATCTGGTAGTCCACCACGGGCAGGTAGGCCTGCATCAGGACGCTGGAGAGCTGCCCGTTGGCTGCACACAACCGAGTGCCCGTTAATGCTGCGCAGGCAAAGACCCGCGAGACCCGCGGCCAGAAACGCGGCAACCCACCCCGAGCCGAGCAGAGCCGGCGGCCGCCGAGGGTCCCCCCCAAAGCAGCCCCGTTTTGGGCATCTCCCTGCTGGGAGAGAAGCCCTGTCTGATGCCTCTTGGCATCTCCACGGGCTTGAGAAGATCCCCCAGCTCCCCATGCTCCCCCATTTGCTGGTGACTGAGGGCCGGGACGCCCCGTGGGCACTCACTGCGGGTCAGACCCCATCCTGAGATGTAGCAGGGGTAGTTGTTGGGCAGGATGGTTCCCTCCCTGGGCAGCACGGCCAGCTGCACGTAGCTGTTCAGGGTGGCATAGCCAGACAGGCGGAGGAGGGCGATGTCGTAGCTGGTGAGAGGAGGGAGAAGATGTTGCAGGGACACCCCATTCCCAGCCATGCTCCCCCCACATCTCCCTCTCCACGTGCCTTACCCGCCACCAGGGTTGTTGCTGTTCCAGTAGGGATGGATAATGATCCTGCTCACACCGAAGATCTGCTCGCTGCCATCGTTTGCGTTGAGGTTGTGTTCACCAGCCACGACACGGAAGTTCATTTGACTGCCAGAAAGGTGAAAAAACACAAATTCAAGCCACAAATTATTACCATTATTATTAAGTGTGGGCTGGTATGGAAAGGATCCATGCCAGAAGAAGATGCTCCATGGTCTGGGTGAGGGCCATGTGAGGTGGTCCATGTAAACCCTTAATGTAGGACCAGCAAAGACCTTCAAGGACTGTTGCTCTTTGGGCTGGGCCAGTCAACATTTCTCCTTGGAAGGAAAGCTTTTCCAGAAGAGGAGGGTGGGGTCCCTGCTCCTGCTTACCGATCCACGCAATGGGCTGCTGTCATCACCCAGTTTCTCTGGATGAGGGACCCTCCGCAGGTGTGATACCAGTTGCCACCGGAGGCATACTGGAGGGAGATCTAGGGAGAGGGAGAAGCGAGTCAGGGGGGATCTCCCTGCATGATCCGCGGGGATGAGGCCCCCACGGGATTCACTGGCTGACCCGGAGAAGGACCCACCTGGGAGGGCCAGGCGTGCGAGCGTGCCTCGGTCCCACCGACCACCCGTTGCATCCCATCGAGGTCCTGCTCGGAGCAGCGCCCTGTGGGAGAGAGACTGGGGCTGTGAGTCACAGCCCGGGGGTCGTCCCCAGGGAAGGAGGCCGAGGGCTGCACCGGAGGACGCACCGCAGAGGGCAAGGGCGGCGAGGAGCACAAGCTGCAGCATCATCCTGGACCACGGCGACGCGTTGTCTGCAGCGGGGCTGCCCCACCGGCGGCTTTAAAGGGGACGGAGAAGGAGGGATGGGAAGAAAAGCAGGTGCCACGGCCGTATCGAGCAGCCTTGGTGCCTCTTCCAAAACACACATGGCTTTGAAGGTCAGGGCTGAAAACCCCTGGGTGCACTCCATGTCTCCCTTGGCTTTGGACGCGCAGCCCAAAGTCCCAGGGGGCAATTCCCTGCTCTTGCATGTTCTGCAGATCTCGGGCAGCGTTGTCATGAGTTTCTCCTGGTCTCGAGCCCCAGGGATGCCCCAGACATGGCTCTGCCATTGCATTTATCTCCAGGATGTCTCCAAGAGCCTTGTCTCACACATGAAGTAATTCACCCCGGGGATGGGGAAATGGAGGCAAATGCAGGGCAAGACTTTCACACCCTCCAGGAAACCCCACCCCACCCAGGACAGGTGGCTCTGGAGCAGGGACTGGACGGGACCTACACAGGGCATTCTGAGCTTGAATGAAACATCAGCATGGTGTGTGATAAAAACCTGATTTGTGGCCAAAACAGGTTTATTCCCCCTCCCTCCTCTGAAAAGAAACTGAGGCTGTTTTTGGGGGTAAACAGCATTTGTGATAGTGGTGAATATCGATTCACCGAGTTCAGGAAAAAAAAAAACAAAACCAAAAAACCCACCTGCAGCATTTCTGCTCTTATCTCTATGGAAAGCCCAAGATTTTATGAGTAGAATGGTCTCCAAATAAGCACTGAAGTGCTTTATCAGTGCAGAAGGGAACACAGTGAAGGACAGCAGCAAAGCCTCTGCCCTGGCAACACTTCATCCCAAATTTGACGTCTCATTGGAAAAGTGGTTTAGAATCCCCATTTGGGCTGCAAAAGGGAATTTCTAGGTCAGAAGAGGGAAGGAAATGAAAAGAGAGGAGGGGTGGGAGCTTGGAGGAAGCCAGAGACAGGATGTCCGTAAAATAAATCGTCTCTTTATTTGAGGTCAGGTATCCAAAGACAGATTGTCCCACCTCCACACCACTGCCAGGAGGGGTTTTCCGTCCTCACAGTAAATGAAATGGAACAAAAGTGGCAGCTACAGGAGTCTGACTTGGAAATAAAACAGGAGAGGGAGGAGATCCCATGCCTGGGTTCAGGTAGAGCCTCCCCAGGAGCACAGTGGAGGGAGTTTGAGCCGTGCAGTCCTGAGAAGGCCTTTCTCCAGATCAGCACAAGCTGAATCGTCACACCAAGGAATCGTCCTCATAAAATAATTAAAAAAAAGGTAAACATCTAATTTCTGCCCCAAATCAAGCCTGGTACCTAAGGCAGACAGACAGGCTTCTCCCATCGCGGTGGCCACGATTCTGGATGCCGTGCTATGGTGGGCAGGGGTGGGTCCCTAGAAGAGCCGGGGGTCCCCCACCCACCCCGGGCCATGACAAGCCACGCTCCACCCTCCCAGGGGACGAGTCACCTGTCCTCATCACTGGCAGGAGTTTGCCCCCAGCTTCCAGGTGTGGGGCGGCACAGCTGTGGTTTTAAATGCCCGATAGGAATTTACGAGTCTCTGGCTGGAGCTGGGGAGGAGGAGAAGGAGCAGCAGCCGGTTCCAAAGAGCATCCGCAGGCGCCTCCGTGACCGACGGGTTTTGGGCTCTGCTGGACGAACTCGGCTCTCCAGGCTTCCCCTTTCCAAAGGCACGGGACTGAGTTCAAGGCAACCATGACATGCAGCATATTTAAGGCTTTGCTTCTTAAATTCAAAAAGAGAAGTTTTTTTGGATTCTGGTTTCCTGAGCGCAGTTGGGGTGGCCGGGGGCTCGGGCTGCTCTGCTGCCCGCCTAGGTGAAGGACCAGAGCTGGTGGGGGTCAGCGCGGTCGCAGAGAACCAGCGCCGGGTGCTTCCCGCGTGCTGTCAAGCACATCCCAGAGGTCGGGTTTTTAATCAGCCCGTCCTGCCGGAAAACAAAGACGGCATCAGCCCAGCAGTCCCGGCGGGATGAAGGGAGGATGCGAGCGAGGGGAAGGGCAGAGAAGCATCACCATGGGAGGCTGGTGCCACCATCCCTTGGGTGATTCCCGGGATGGAGATGCGGCTCCTCACCTGTGCCAGGTCCCACTCCTCGCTGGCCGGCACCCGGCCCGGCTTCCCTCGGTACTGGCAGTCCCCCAGCTCGGCCAAGCCCGAGCCCGCCTGCAGGCAGAGCTCCTTCCCAATGTTGTGCCGCAGCTCCCGCTGGCTCGTGTACTCAAAATACTGGGGGTGAGACCAGAGAGGGGATGTTGTGCTGCTGTGCCCTGAGACAGTCACCCCCAGAGGACGAGCAGGGGGTGTGCGTGAGGGGAAACGCTGGGGGTTGATGAGTGCCCACCTGGTTGCCCCCCATCCCGTGGCAGGGGTACATGATGAGGGGTTTCCCACCGTGGTTGTTCTCCCCGACGTCCAGGCAGGTCTTGGTGCCCTCGTTTTTTATCTGCAGGGGGGACAAGAGTGGCAGGGGCTGAACTGGGCTCTGAGGTCCCAGGATATGGAGCCGCCTGGTCTTTGGGCTTTGCGGGGCGCTTAGTTATCACTGTACAAACACGATCCCGGTACCAGGTGCTGTGTCCGGGTCCTTGTCCTTTCCAGGACACGAGGAACGCCCTCCGTCCCTCTGAGTCAGAGGCGAGAGCCGTGCGGGACGAGGTTTCAGGAAAGAAAAGGAATGAAAACCTGGCGGGGAGCCAGGGCTCAGCCCTGGCCGCATCCAGCCCGGCCCAGGAGGGTGGCACTCAGCCCCCAGCCCGGCTGTGAGGAAAGGGGCTTTTGTGGCAGCTCCATCCTCGGGAATGGAGCCGGCGCTCCGCGTTCTGCCCGTGCCCAGCTCGGTTCTTGAAGCCCAGCCTGTGCTGCCAAAGCCGGCACGGTGCTTGCGGAAGCTTTCAGCACTTTTGCCCAGTTTACCCAGTGCCATGTCCTTGCAGTCCCCCACCCCGTAAGTCATCACAAACCAGCTCTGCCAGATTCCAGCTCTTTCACTGTCAGCCCGAGCGCGAGCATGACAGACGTGCTGATGGATGCAGCTGCACCAAAACCCTCCAACACACCCATTCGGGCTCGTTTAAATGCAACGCCCTCCAGACCCAACCTTTTGGGGGCTTCACTGTTGTGGCTGTTTCTAGCCAAGTACCAAGCCCACCAGGATTCTCTGGGCACCCTCGTTCTTACCGCTCCATAAAAAGCTGGGGTCAGGTCAGGGACAAACATCTCCGGGTAGACAGTCTGGAGGTACCAGGTGAAGTTCTTGCAGTGGAGCTGCTCCCTTAGCTTGCGCCGCTCTGTAATGTCACCATACGTCTTCTATCGACAAAGCCACGCGAGAAAATTAAACTAACCTCTGATGCCAGCAAGGAAACAACAAAAACCACCCTCCCCAGCTGGGGCTCAGAGCTGAGGGGTTCTCCTGGGTTTGTCATCCTCCATCACTGTGTGACCAGGACCAAGACTGGTGCTGGGGTCTTGCAAGACACCCCTGGTCCTGGCATGTGCCCTCAGGCTCTGCTGTTCACTGAGCATTTTGGCACAACGTTTGGAGGTGTAAAAGTATTTTTAAAAATTAAATGTGTTTCTACTTGAGAACAGTATGGCCAAATAGAAAAAAGAAAAATAAAGCTTTGACTACATCTTTCCACCTGCATTCACTTTCTGAGCTCCAGGATGAGCCCACCTCCTCCCTCTGCTCAGGCTCCCAGCAGGATCAGAGCCCCAGAAGAACCAGAAGCCCACTGGTGTGGCTGGTACCTCTTTGGCCATCTGTGCAGCTTGCTGGTTCCTTCGGTAGAAGATCTCCTTGTAGTCATCCATCCAGACTTCAGCCAGGCGGACCTGATTCCTGGAGATGACCTGGGTGCCCTTGGGGAAGGTGTGGGGACTCTTGGAGCGGAAGACATGACCCACAACAGAGCAAGGGATGATCTCAACTTGACCCCCACACTGCCAGACCTACGGGGAGGCAATGCCTGAGACATGGGGCTTCAACCCCCCCTGTGCCCCTGAAGATGCCCTTTGAAGATGGCACCAACACATCCTTACCCTGAAGGACATTTCCACATTCTCACCCCCCCAGATCTCCATCTGATCATCATAGGAGCCGATATGCTCAAAGTAGGACCTAGAGATGGCAAAGAGGCCACCGGCGAAGGTCGGGGACCTACAGAGAGGAGGGAAAAGGGAGCAAAATAGCGTTAAAATAAAAAACAAAAAGCAGAAGTCTGAGGTTTGGGGACATCGTGGCCCTCATGGTAGGTGTGAGCACTTTGCAGCTGTGTCCCCCCATCTCCTTGCCCCTCCAGCTGTGCCCCAGATGTGATGGCTTTGGCAGAGGAGCTGGACCCAGGTGCCAGGAGGGGACAGAGGTGGCGATGGCAGGGTGACAATGAGGGGCTTTGCACTCCAAGCTAATGGGGGGTATAGTTACCTATTGCTGAAAAGAAGGGGAGGCAGAGCTCAGTGGCAGGTGCCTGGATCACCCTCCTGGTGTCCCTAATCTTTTCCATCTGATCTTTACAAGAGGCCGAGACAGAAACTTGCTTTTATTCAGGATTTTTTTTTTAAAAAAAAGGTTCACTGAGCTGCTGCGTTCCTGCCGAGCACAGATGAGATGGTGCCGGGAGCCAAGCTGCCAGCTCATGGTAAAAGGGACCTTTATTGGGATGGGGACATCTCCCAGGTGACCTCTGCACAAAGACAGTCCCGCTGCTGGGCAGGGGATGGGATGCAGACAAGCCAGGCAGGGTGTCCGGTATCTCCTGGTGGGAGAAGCCGGTTATTGTGGGGCACCAACAGAGGTGCAGGGGGAAAAACCATTCAGGGTTTCTCTGCATGCAAAATAGGGGGTAAGAATAGGGGGTTGGGTGAAATTTGACCCAAAAGTGACATCCTCTTGCTGTTGTGCCAGCACAGGTGCCCACCCTATGCCCAAGCAGGGGTTATCCAAGAGCAAGATAAAAGCAATTAAACCCTTAACAAGAGACTCTGCAGGAGCAGAGATGGCTGGAGGCGATTCAAAGATGTTTTTGCAAAAGGTTCATGTCCCCAAAGCCAAGGGGAGGTTTCTCCTCTGCTAGCCCCACAGCTCTGACCACGCCCAAGCATTCTCTTCTGGGCACAAACCAACCGAGATAGCTCAAGCCAAGCATTCCAAAAGGGAAGTTCTGCTGGGAAGGGAGAGTATTACCTGCCCGGAAGCACCAAAACCAACAGAGAAAGCACCAACTCGTTTGAAAAAGGACTGAAAACAACTGGATGAAGGGGCAGTTCCCTGGCAGAGGGCACTCAGCTCTTTGCCACCCCTGCCTGTCTCTCCCTAAGCACACTCAGCAGTTCTTTCTGCAGAACTTTGGGTCCAAAAATGGGTTTTCCGGCACTCCTTCATCCTTTGCTACCATCACACCAGCTCCAAAGTGGGTAACCTCACCCCTGCCATGGCTTACTTGATAGGGAAGGTCTCATCCTTCCTCTGCTGCCGCTGCCGGAGTGGGACAGTCTCCCAGCCAAAGGTCAGGCTCCAGTCGAAGTTGCCCCGGCTGTGCTGCTTGCCGTTCTGGACAGGCCTGGAGAACTCGAAGGTGTTGAGATCGATGGTGGCGATGTCGGGGCTCACAACGGCCGTGGGCTCCTCGGCGATGCGGGATAAAAGCGGCTCCAGCCAGCCATGGAAACACTCACCTGGGACACAGGGAAGGGTTGGCCACTGAGTGGAGACAACATCAACCCCCACAGGTCCCTGGGGACCTCTGGGACGAGGCAGGTACTCACAGTGGGCATCCAGGAAGGTCAGGACCTCCCCGCTGGCCACGCTGGCCCCCAGCAGCCGCGCTGTGATCAGCCCCTTCCGCTCCTCCTGCCGCACGACCCGCACGATCTGGAGCTGCTCCAGGTAGCGATCCAGTTCATCCTTCAGGTATTCTGGGAGGAGGAAAGAGCAACCGGCTCTGTTGGAGCAGGGAGAAGCTGGTCCCTGCATCGCCCCAGCCCACCGTGCAGCCCCCACCCCATTCCTGCCCCTCCAGGACCTGCTGCCCAGACCCTGTCCCCAGGCTTGGATCCGGAGACACACAGAGCCTCCTGTCCCCAAACCCAGAAGTGTTGGTGGCTAAAGAAAGGGGGGTTTGCAAAGGAACCGGCCACTTGTCCCGTGTGGAGCCTCAGGAGCTCCCAGCTTGTGTCCCCAAGCTGCTGGGCCATGGGGCCCTTGCACCACCCGAGGCTTCTGCTCCTTGGGAGCCTGTGCAGGCACCGTGGGCAGAAGGGGAACGTTTCTCTGCAGGGTGAAGGGAAAATCTGACCTCTCCAGAACCCCAACACTGAACCCAGCTGCTCTGGGTGAAGCTCATGAGGGCAGCAGCCTGGGGGGCACAGCAGTTTGCAGGATGCAGGAGGTACCCCGGTTTTCTCCAGGGCTGTACTAACACCCCCAGGGTGCTCCCAGGTGGATGCAAAACACGTGAAAGAGCTGTCTGGTGCATCCTGGGCTGCTTGGAGACTCAGCAGCAGCCGCTTCTCCTGTGACAGGCTCAGAACCCGAGGGCTGCTCCAAGGGATGGAAAGATGCTCGGCATGCCCCCACAGCCCACCACAGCCCCCATGCCCCACCACGGCCCCCACGGCCCACCATGGCCCTCACGTCCCACCACAGCCCCCACGGCCCACCATCCGTGCTGGCGTCGTCCACCAGGATGATCTCCTTCAGCAGCAGGGCCGGGGAGCTGTGCAGGACGCTGTACACCGTCCGCAGCAGTGTCGACCAGGCTTCGTTATGGAAGACGATGACGACGCTGGTGGTGGGCAGGGGGGGACACCGCTTGAATTTCTGATCGATGCACCTCCGAGAGGGAAAAGCAGTGGTCTAAGCAAGACAGGGGGCAGGACAGAAAAAAACCAGCCCTCTTCCTCCCCAAACCCCACAGCAGGAGGGCAGCTCCCGGCCTCAGTGGCTCTCGGCTCATCGCAGCTTTGATTTCAATCAATTTCTATGCACCCCCCCCATCCCTGCCGTCTGAGTGAATCACATTCCTGCCTCCCACACGACCCCGTGTCCCCCCATTGTCACTGCTACACCTCCTAAGCACAGAGAATTGCCTGACAGCTGGGGGGGGGGGGGGCTATTTCCGTGCCAACTCTGGGTTTCTAACTCCTAGTCAAGCCTTTTTCCACCCCAGAATCCCCCCCAGGTCTCCTTCAGCCCACCCCCCTCAAGCAGGCAGGGTCTCGGGGTGGGGGGGGTGGGGGTGGCAGCTTTAATCCCACTGCCCAGGGCCCAAGGGCAGGCGGGGAAACCTCTGGAGCTTGTGTTGCTTCCTTCTCCCCCCACCCCAGCAGGGTCTGAGGCTGTTCCACTCGGCTGAGAAAAGAAAAAGTCCGATTACTGGAGGCGGCTGGAATGAAAGAGGGAGGGAGGGGAAGGAGGGGGAGATGCTGGAGCCCCCCGGCCATGAGCAGGTATGTGGAGACACCAAGAGCCACTGCTGGCTTTTAGCATTGCCATTGAAACCGACCCCAAGAGGACAAAAATTAGGAAAAAAACCCCATGAACCCATGCATTTTTCAGCCCTCACTCCATTCGATGCCCTGCCAACACTCCGTGACATCCCACTCCTGCTCTGCTGCTGTTTCCTTTTCAACTTGCCCAACCCGGCAGCGATTGGACCCCGGGGCTCTTTGGGTGAGGGCTCCTTACTCTGGGGGGCGGCTGTCGGGTCCCAGAGCTCGCTGCAGGGAGATGCGGTCACTGGCGAAGGCGTTGAAGCAATGCTTCTCGTAACCTCGCTCCTTCTCCTTCGTCTCCTCAGGCGTCCATTGGTCCTTCTTGAAGGCTTTGCCATCAGCTCCAGGGCTGGCGGGGTCCTGGGGGGGTCTCTCCATCAGCGGTCGCAGCTCCGCTGCCGTGTAGACGCCTGGCAGGCAGGAGCGAGCGCTGGGCAGTGGCTCCTCCTGCCGAACCGGCGCGCCGATCTGCAGCTTTGGCATCGAGTCTCGGATGTTGTTGACCGCCCCCAGCATCAGGTCGAGGACTTGGTCCTTCCCCTGGACAATGTTCTTCAACCATTGTTCCTCCCTTGGGTCCTTTTTCCCCACATCCTTCTGTAGGATGAAGACGAAGAGGACAAAGATGGCACCGGCCAAAGCCACCTTCAAGGGGCTGTAGCGTCTCCGCAAGAGCCTCATTTTTTTCTCTAGGTCGTTTCCAGATGGTCCTCCCAGCCGTGGTGGGTGTTTCAGGGACACGGGGTCTTGGGCTGCTTCATTATGATCTGCTCTGCTCCACTAACCTGGGTCGGAGGAGAAACACCCGCAGGTCAGTTCACCCACTGGATGCACTCCGGGCACATCCCCTCAATATTCAAACAATATTAATGAGATATTAATACAAAGTTCACTCCCTGCAAGCCAGGCTCCTGCAATCCTCTCCCCCCCGCCCCAGAAATCCACACAGCAAATAAAATGTCAGGAAAAGGTGAGGTTGGACAGATGCTGCGGGATGTGCTGCCTCCGGCCACCTCGTGCGGGGCATCCCCAGCAGCTTCTGCTGCAACTGACCCCGCTGCCCCTGCCCCGGCCCCGCCACCAGCGCCACGGAGCTGAGACCAACCCGCAACATCGGCCGAAATGTTTCTGGCCGCACGGGAGGAGCCTTTCCCCGGCTGCTTTTCCTGCCTGCAGCGTCCCTGGGAAGGAAAACGTGAGCAGAGAGCTCAGCACCGAGAGCTCAGCACCGGCTGCAAAGCCCCCCCGGGACCCGCCAAAGCCCCGCGACCGCCCCGGCTTTCCCACTGCCCGCAAACCTCCCGCGGCTGCTCTTTGTGAGCCGCTGCCGCCGGAGCATGGACAAGCTCAGCGGGAGCCATTCACCGGCATCTCCACCTCCTCCTCGGGGTCCCCCCTCCTTTCTTTCGCTTTGCCTTTGCTTTTGATTGCCTTGGCAATGGGGCGGCCCCAGAGCGGAGCCCGGCACCTGCCAGCAACTTCAAGGGCGAGGAGGCTTCGGCTGCTGGAGGAGGAGGGACGAGGCGGTCCCGGGGTCACCGCTCTCAGCGCCGCGGGGATCAAAGCCGGCGGCCGGACCACGCTCCGCTGCCAAGGGCTGCGAGTCGCGGCGGGACCGGGCGGCACCGGCCCCACGGAGGAGGAGGGGGAAAGCAGAGTCAAGGGGGAAAGATGCAGCCGCCCCAGCTTCTGCTCGTATCTGGGCAAAGATGCTCCCGTCCCACCTGTGCCCCTGAGCCCTGACGCTTGCGGCGCACAAGCCGCTGCCTCGCAAGGAGGCGAGCAGCAAAAAGCAGCCCCTCCTGGGGAGGAAAATCCCATTTCCAGTTTCTCCACACCTCCCCAAGAGTCACGTTGCCGTGACCACTTTCATGAAGCACGCTCGTTAGCACATTAGTGAGCCCAGGGCAGCACTGGGGCACGCAGGGAGAGGCCACAGGGTAGTGCCCAACAGTGGGGCCACAGCTCCCGAGGGGGCTCCGTCACTGAGCCCCCACCCCAGCCCCTGCCCAGATAAACAAAAAGCAAAACAAAACCTCAAAAATCTCCCCACAAGGTGTCTGGGCAGGCGCTGCAACGACTTTCAGTGGGAGCTCCCAGCACGCTTGTGCTCTCCCCCACCAGCCCTGCAAACACGCGGTGTCGACGCTGCTCCGTCTCATCCAGCCCGTCCCAAAAATCCCACCCTGGGATGGCGCTCACCCTGCCCTGCTCACCCACCCAGGAAAACAACGCCAAAATTACCCGGAGGCACCCATCGAGTTGGGAAGAGGGGAAAAGAGGGTTTGGTGGGAATTTGGTGGCAGCCAGATCATCTTCCCTGGTGCAGGAGGGAAGAATCTTGGGAGAGGCAGGAACCGAGAGAGGCTGCCCCTGAGAAAGGGGAAGATACATCAAAATCCAAGATAAATCCAAGCAAACCAAGGCCGAGCTGGCGCCGCGGCCGACGTGGCCTCGCGCTCCACGTGGCACTGAGCTGGCGGCCACGACGGCGACGCCGGGAGCAGCCAGGACTGCAGGAAGCCAGCGGTGGGAAGCGAGGAGCAATCCTGCCCCATCCCCACACCCCCCGCCGCCTGCGCTGGGGAAAAGCCGGTTTCCTCGCTGGCTGTGCTGAAAACCCAGGGGTGCTGCCGCGACGTTCAGCTCCTGGTGCCGGGGCTCGGCGGCACAGCCTGGGTCTAGGACCTGGGGGTGCCGGGGGGGGTGAGGGGAAGGGGGGTGCTGCTCAGGAGAAAGGGGGGTCCCATGGGGCTCCCCACCGCCCAGCTGCTGGCCTCGCGCTGGCTGGGATGAGCCCTGGGAGTCCGAGACGGCCTGGGTGGCAGTGCCGCCTCCTGGCGGGGGCTGGGCTGTCCCGTTGGGGGAAAACTGGACCCAGCCCGGGTCCTGCCCACCCCTGTGGGTGCGTGGAGCCCCGCAGCACCGGGGACCCGATGAGCTGCCCCGGGGGGTCCAGCCCAGGACCCCAGACCCTTTTCTCGGAAGGAGGGCGGGACTCCGCCCCGGGACCCTTCTGCCCCCCATTCTTTCGTGGTGTGTGTGGGGGGGAAACGGCACCGGGAACTCCGGCTCCCCCTTCCCCAAGGAACTCGGTCCGTTGATCCCCCGGCCCCTTACCCGAGGGGGCTCCATTCGGCACCTCCGGACCGTGCTCCGCAGCGGGACCCCCCCGACCCCCTTCCCCGGGGCGGGGGAGCTGGGCTGGGTACCGGCCACCACTTCCCCGGGGGCCCCGCACCGGTCCCCACCCCAGCGCGCACGAACCCGCCCGGTGCTGCGGTTCCGCAGCGGGCCCGGGACGGGAGAGACGAGAGAGACCAGAGCACCCAGCCCAGCCCCCCCACTCCGGTAACCCCCCCCTCCCGGTCCCGCTCCCCCCCCTCACCCGCTCCACGGCGGCGCGCGCTGCCCGCAGGTGCCTCCGGGCGGGGCGGGGGGCGGGGCTGGCGCGCGAGGGGGCGGGGCCGGGGGGCGGGGCCTCCGCTGCCACCTGCCGCCCCCCGGGACAGGTGAGTGGGGCGGGCGCCGACCCGGGGGGGGGGGGGTGAGGGGAGGTGGCGGCCGGGTATGGGATTGGGACGGGGGTGTCCTGAGTGGGAGCGGCCTCGGGGGGCTACAGGGACCGGAACCGGCGGGGAGCGGGGTCTGCGGAGACCAGAAGCACCACAGGGGGTACCAGGGCCTGGCACTGGGGTGCTGGAGCCACAAGGCCTGCAGGGGACACCGGGGCCTGATGACAGGTGTGCTGGGGACCTGTCCAGTGCCGGCACTGGGGGTGCTGTCAGGAGCTGCAGGGCTCACACTGCCCAGCTGCCGTGGGAGAAGTTGAGCCCGCTGTGAAGGCCCTTCCTGCTGTGCTTCTGCCTTGGCTCACGCCACATTTGCTGTTATTATTCTTAATTATTCATCGTTCCGTGGGTGCTGCGCAGCCTCCTGAGCTTGCTGGCTCTGGGGGCACCAGTTCCCTGTGGCAGGGAGTTAATTCACTGTCAGTTTTACCAGGATGCCTTCATCACTGCTAATATTTTTTGTGAGTGCACTGGTTGCTATAAATAGACTGTCACCTTGGGAACTTGCTAATTATTCCCATCCCTCTGTGTCATCCCTTATCAGCCTGGATCTTCCCCTCAACCAGCTGATCCCACCAGCTTGCTGCCCTGCACCAGCACCCTGAGCCCACCCCTGGGGCTGCAATCCCCACAGGGACAGACCCCGCTGCCCGTGCCCCATTGCCCCCCTCCTCTAGCACCTGTTTAGCATGAGATGGTGGGATCTTCACGGAGCTTCGGTCTGAGGATCAGCAGCTGCTCGACACAGACACTCCCAGGAAGAGCCAGGTGAGATGGTGGTGGGGTAACAGAGCTGCTCCAAACCCCCTGAGGGATGATGAGACAGGTCCAAGCCCTTCAGCAGGGGATTCCTGCACTTGCAAGGAAGGCCATGAGCAGCCCTCCAGCCCTGGCTTCTCCAGGATAGCAGAGGGATGAGACGTGGGCAGGGCTGAATAGTCCAGCAAAGGGTTTTGCTTTGGCTCCTGCATCCTACGTAGGATTTGGGAGATTTGAGCTGGGACAGAGTGAGTATTAATCTGGATTAATGGGATATTAGCTTGACTATTAGCTGCCTGACAGGGGATAAGTCGGGCAGGGGTGCAGAGCACAGCAGGTGCATAAATACCCAGGAGCCTCCATGTTAAAGCACTAACCGGTCGCTAGAGAAAGGCGGGGGGAAACTGAGTCACAGAGAAGGCAGCTGCCTCCCCCGGCTCGGCACAGAGAGGAGCCAACACTCACCTGCCGTGAGACCTTTGTAACCATCTCCTGCGCTTTTCAGAGCTCAATTTACAGCCTGGGTTTGTGCAGCGGCTGCTGTAACTCACGGCCGCTGTGTTTCCTGCCCTGTCGCCCTGCAGAGGTTTCGCTCTTAGCACGAAAGCTGAAGGGGAAATTCCCTGCCCAAACTTTGCTGCTGCTGCTCAAGTTTTGTGCAGCTGCGACTCGCCGAGCCCGATGCGGCGCCGCAGCCGCCCGGCCGGGGGAAGGAGGCTCCCCCGCCAGAGTAAGTGCGTTCCTGTGGGAAACGGAGCTTTTTTGGCTTCCCGGGGTCCCCGCCGGGCTGGATCGCGGGGGACAGGGTGGGAGCGAGCTTTTCATCGCCTTGAACCAGCCCCCTTCCCCGGCACCGGGGGCGGAGGCGGCTGGAGGCAGGTCCTGCCCCTCCGAGTCGCCCGGGGGGTCCCGAGCGTCTGATTTCCCAGGATTTTTGTGTTCTCAGGTTGCTTCTGCTAATTGCCATTGGGGAGATGCTGTTCAGGTTACACAGGAGATGAAAATCTCCTGGTGCACGGTCCTCCTAGTGTCATGGAGGTAATGTGGGGAAAATGAAGAAGCAGTTGCCTCCTGAAAAAACCAGCAGGGATCACTCAAAGTCAGTACAGGCTTGTTGGGGATGGCAGCTTCGAACCATCCACTTCTTCATAATTACTTGGCATGGTTATATCTAACTCTCAGACAAAATATATCCACTTAATCTTGAATTAGATGTCAGCTATGGATCTAGCTGCTTTGGAGTGTCAGTGGAGCCCAAACAGCCACAAATAGGATGCAGTTACAGTCACAGCTGGTTTGTGGTGTGAGAAGTACAGAAATACCTGCACTGGGAGCAAACCTTACCCCTGGGTCTGCAGTTGTCCTTGCACTGGGTGTGTTTCCCTCGGGCTGGTCAGGATTTCTGCCCTTCATCCCTACTGGGGGATCTGTTCTGCCCTGAGGGTCCGAGGAGGCTCCATTAAACACATCAGCCAAGCCCCTAATTACAGAGTCCGAACTGAAATGTACAGTGCTGAGCAGCAGCAAACCTGGAAAATATGACAGGAAGCAAAGCCCATTTGCATATTTCACATCTTTCAAATTAAAACATACGTTGCAGATAGCTTGAAGAGCTTTGGCTTTTTTTATTATCTTTCAGTCTGGTAGTAATTGGTGCAATATGGTAAAACTGGGAAGTCTGATCCACAACAGAGCTGTTAAAGCAAGGAGAAATGTGTCGGACACAATGCAGAGAGGTTTGTCCTTGCAGTAACAATATTTGGTTACCACCTACTGTGTGGGATGAGCTCGATTTCGATCTGCAGTGTTTGTGAGAGCAGCTCAGGGCTGAGCATCTCAAGAAAGGGGAATTGTACCCCCACGCTTGGATGTCCTTCCCCATTTGAATTTGTTGCTGGCAGTTTGTTTGCTCCCACACCACTGCACAAAAGATTAGATTCCTTGGTACTAAGGGAATGGGAAATGCAACTTTTCCCAGGTAGAATTTTCAGCAACTGGGACATTTTGGTTGTTTGGAGCCGAGCTCGCAGCAGCTGAGGGGTGGAAAAGCCCGGCTGGGCCCTTCAGTTTTCCCCTGCCTTGGACAGAATCACTTCCCTTTCGTAGTTTCTGTGTAAATTGCAAGAGAACTGGGAGTGCTGCTTTCTTTGCAGTCCTGGGCACACGAGCACGTGGGATCTCCAGGGATCCTGCAGCATCACCTGGCCTGGGCCTCCCTGTCCCACAGCTTGGGGTAACCCTGGCGGCTCCTCGCTGCCCTTGGGTACCACCCAGCCAGGGGTTTCCTCTTGCTTTTCTCCTGCCCAGGTGCAATGGAGATGGAAGAGCTGTTCCTCCAGCTGTGTGAGGAGGTGGCCAGGCTGCAGGACCTGTGCACCAAGCAGGGTGAGCTCCTCCAGAAGCTGATGGCCAGGCAGGGCCCCGTCCTCGGTAAGCAGCGGGGCTGGGGCGGGTGCACTGAAACTGCAGGTCCGGGCTGACCAGTGTCAGTGGAACCTTGGTCCTGCTGCTGGCAAGGAGTTTTCTGCAGCAAGTGGGGTCACGTGAGGGCAGAAATGTGCTCTGCCATCTGTACCAGCTGTCATGGCTTTTTGGCTTCACCTTCTCCATCAAATGCAGCGTCTGCTTGGGGTCATGCTAGAAGCCCCGCAGTTGTGCTGCTGCTTGCAGACACATCTTGCCCCTGGGAAGAGGGGGAAGGAGTGTGGGGCAGATGGTCCCCATTGCCTAGAGTGGTTTTGGGGAGCAGGGGTGGTAGTGAAGCTTCCACAGACTGGATTTACCTGAGGAACTGTTCTCGTTCTCCCCAGCAGCCTGCTTGCTTTTCCAGGAAATATCCCTCCTGGTCCCCTGGCTGTGGTCCATGTGCTTCTCTGTGTCCCCCCGCAGTGCCATCACTCCCACAGGGTCTGGCATCCTGTTCCCCACCCTAAAGGCTGTTTCTGTGCTCAGAAGGGACTGTCTGGGGACAGCAGCTGCCCTGTCCTGTGAGCCCAGCTGCTGGCAGGCTCTGGTGCTCCCCAGCCCTGTGTTTGCATCCTTTCCCTGCAGCTCTTCTGTCTGTCTGTCCTTCCTGGGGCTGGTCCAAATCCAAGTCTCCAAATGGGACCCAAACCAGAGCCATCACTGGTGTCAGCCCAGCTCCTGGGGACTCAGCTGTGTCTCAATGTCTCCTCAGGTAGCTAATCCTTCCCTGACTCACATCCCTCTCTGGCTGTCTTTGGATACTCTTTCTTTGCTGGTCCAGCCTGGTATTTAATGGGGTATCAGGGCCAGGTGAGCTTTGCCAGCCAGGAGGCAGTGCCCAGTTGTTTCACAAGTGCAGGAGAAGGAGGCACTGGGAAGGCACAAACACCGTCCCTGGGCCAGGACTGACCACTCTGGCTTGCTTTCTTTCCAAGATATCCCCGTGTCGCTGCCCATCCAGTGCACAGAGGATATGGTCACGGAGGAAGGGCGAGGGCCACGGGACAGTGCCCAGAACAGCTCAGAGGCTGCAGCCCCAGCAGGTTCTGCTCATCCCCTGGCTCAGCTGCTGCCCAGCTCCCACCGCAAGGACCAGCCGAGTGGCACCACCAGCAGCGTCTGCGGCGGCGGAGCTGGAGGAGTGGCCCTGGCTTTGGGCAGCAGCAAGGCAGAGAGGAGCCAGGGGGTAGATGTAGACCCATGGCTGAAAACCTGTCGGATGTTTCCAGCCCTCCAAACCCTGCAGGAAGAAGTGAGAGCTTGCTGCAGCCTGCAGGAGCCTGCAGAGCCAACCCCCGCTGGTGGAGACTCCTTCCCGGCTCTTGTGGAGCTCTGTGAAGCCCCAGAAACCCTTCAGAGAGAAGATGCTCCCAGTGAAAGTGCTTTGCCTGCTGAGGCCAAAGGCCCAGTAGAGATCCGAGGACCCATGAAGGTAAATGATAAGGCTGATGGAGGTTTTTGTCTGTGAGTTGTGTGCTCTTCCCAGTCTAATGACATCTGTCAGGCTTCAGCATCCTGTCCATCAGCCTCACTGTAACTTGTGGGAAGCTGTGGCAGGGTGGAGGTTTAGGGGTATGTCCCAGAAAAGTCTCTAGGCTCCCAAATCTTTGGTTCCCAGGGGAACCAGGTACATAAAAGCCCCTGGGATCTAGCTGCCAAGCAGCACCTGATGCACTTTGGGAGAAATCCCTCCCATGATCCTTACATCTTAAATAGAGATAATCCAACTCTTAAATATTTCCTGTCTTCCCTCGGATTTATATGCCCCCAGGATGATTTCTAAAGACAATCTCAGCTCTGGCCCCTCACTCCTCCTGGGAAGCCTTCACACCAACCCTGCACTTACTGCTGAGGGTCCCTATAGTGCCAAGCCCATTTCCTTTCATTCCTTGCCCCAAATGAGATCCTTAAAGATTATTTCAGGGCTGCCGTGGCTACATATTCATGCAGAGGGCTAATGATTGTCAGCCCGTGCTACATTTAGAAGCTAGCTTCTTTTTAAGAAGAAGAGAAAGAAAGCAAAGCAGTGGAAGGAGACTGTGCCTGATAAAGGCCTAGTGTGCCCTATCAGCACTGAAATGATAATGGCACAAAAAGGAAATGACAGATTCTCTCCAGTGTGCTCCTTACAACAGCTCCTTTCTCCTGCCCTGGCTTGGATAGTGATTGTAGCTCCTGAGGGATGTGGGATGGGGGCTGCTCAGGTGCCATCTGGAGACAGGATCCTCTGGAGGATTTTGGCAAGGATGAAGTGAGGGGGACTTGAGCTCTCCCAGCCTCCAGCCCGGGGGAGCAGCCCTTAGCCCACCATTTCTGGAGGCACAAAGTGCAGTGTGTGCCTGTAGAGGCTGCGCTCCGGCGTGGCAGAGCCCGGGGTGGCAGCTGGATGCAGCTCGGGGTGTGCAAGGAGGCTGTGGCTGCTGCTCCCACTGACCCCTTTTCCTTTTGGCTCCTGGCAGACGTCCTGGACACCGGGCTGGATGCTGGAGGATGGTTCACTTGGGCAAGGCACCCTCCTCACCTCCCAGGATGCTCAGGCTTGTGACATTTGCCAGGAGATCTTCCCATCAGATGCAGCAGGCCAAGAGGACTATTTAAAGCACGTCTTGGCCCATATGAAGTAGGACTTGTCCTCACCACTGGAATCTGCATACCTGCACCTCAACCCATGTGATGGGCTCTGGACCTTCATGAGATCCTGCCATTGGCTTTGAGCAGGACCAGCTCTGGTGGCAGTCCCTGCCATGTGACCCAGTGGCCTCCCATTTTTGTCCCTCAATGGGCTGGTTAAGAGCTCTGGGGGTTTTGGCTTGTTGAGCTTGGTGGGTATCAAAGCAGCTTCTGTCCTGGGGTCTGGACTTGTGTGGGGCTGAGCAGTTGAGCTGTAACTCAATGGGAGATGGAAATTGCTCAAAATTCCCCTTGAACTGAATGGAAATGAATTTTCCATAAACAGATGGAGGTGTTTGAAAAGTCTCATTGGCTTTTTCCACGAACATGGAAGGTTGGGTGAAGGAGTCACAAAGTTTTCATGGTCACTAAAGCTGAATTGGCCTTTTGAGTGGGACTGGATTGCACCTTCCAGGTGAGTCTTGGGAAGGGCAGGACTGAGAGCTCTTCTCACTCCTGTTAAGTGACTGGGGGGATGCAGAGGATGCAGCTTCTGGTTCTGGGGCTGGTTCTTCAGCAAAGCCTGGGTGAATCTCACCAGGCTGTGGTTTGGCCTCAAGCAAGGTTTTGATCTTGCCCTGAGTAAGAGGAGCAAGTTGCCACCCCTGCAACCTGAATTAAGATGATATTCAAACTGACCCTGCGGTTTGAGTGTCCTGTAGCCCTCCCCATCAGTGGGTGTCTGGTGTTTTGCAAAGGAATTCACCTGCAGAGGTGGGGAAACTGAGGCACGAAGCGCCCATTAGCTCTGAATACCCAAATGGGCCTTTTATTTTTTTAAAATCCTCATCTCAGGCCTTTGTGTTTAGCAAGTTTGCAAGTGCAAACACAGGGTTTGGCATTCCCTGTTTGAGGCAGTTTGCACCAAAATCAATAGCTGGGTGCTCCTCTGCTCCCATGGATCGGGACTCACGGGGGTTGTAGCTCCAGCCTCTCTCCTTGGCAGCGCAGGTGATGGTCACCAGTCAAGTCTCTTCCCAGAAATTAAGCCACATTTATGAATTTGCTGCTGCCAAACAAAATCGACATGGTTGGAAAGGACCTCTAAGATCACCTCACCAGCTTGGTAGCTCCTCTGGACACGCTCCAGCACCTCAATGTCCTTCTTATACAGAGGGGCCCAGAACTGATCCCAGTGCAGGCTCACCAGTGCCCAGCACAGGGGCACAATCACCTCCCTACTCCTGCTGGCCACGCTACTCCTGATGCAGGCCAGGATGCTGGTGGCCTTCTTGGCCACCTGAGCACCAGCACTGCTGGCTCATGTTCAATTGGCAACAAGCACTACAGGTTCCTTTTCTGCTGGGCAGCTCTCCAGCCACTCTTCTCCAAGCCTGTAGTGTTGCCTGGGGTTGTTGTGACCAAAATGCAGGACCTGGTGCTTGATCTTATTGACTCTGACACAACTGGCCTTGGCCCATGGATCCAGCCTGTCCAGGACCCTCTCTAGATCCTTCCTACCCTCAAGCAGATCAACACTCTCACCCAATTTGGTGTCATCTGCAAACTGAGTGAGGGTGCACTCTGTCCCCTCATCCAGATCATTGATAAAGGTATTGAACAGAACTGACCCCAACACTGAGCCCTGAGGGACACCCCTGGTGACTGGCCACCAACTAGATTTGACTCTGTTTACCACAACTCTCTGGTAAACATCTGCATGTCCTGAGGTTCTTGTCCTTTCAGGCAGGGCAGGGATGGGTGGTGATGCTCCATGGTCCCTGGCTAACCTGGGCTGTGTGGGGGGCTCCATTCCTCCATGGACTGATTTCAAAGACAAATCCTGCAGCCTCTTCCCTTAGAGCCACAGCTTTGAGCTTGGTTCCTCCATCTGTGCAGATGTTGGACCTTCTTTCTGCCCTGGGCAGAGTCAGGACCTTTATTTTGCTGAAGGTCAAGGTGTGTTTTCTCATGTCACCGTGCAACTTTCCCATTGGCATCTCCATCTCCACGTTTCCCCCTGTGGCTTCTTGAATTAATTAGGCAGTGGATAATTTTAGACTGTTTTGTGCTCTTCTAGAGGGCCTGGAAGAAAATGTCATTTCCCGGCGTGTTGAGTTACTGGAAGTGCCAGATGAGAAAGTGACCTGGAGCAAGAAAACCCATAACTTTATTTGGTATAAAATTGTAGCAGCCATCCAGAATTTGCTGGAAGGAAGAAAACCAGCCCTCTGCTTCTTGCTTTGAGAGCATATCTGGTAAATTTAATTTAAAAATCACAAGCATGGATGGCTTTTCTGCAGAGTCCAAGCAGCTGTGGCACAGCAGTGGCCACAAGTGGCCGTGCTGCATGCACGAGGCTCTGCATTGCCCGAAGCAATGTGAAGAATCACCCCAGGCGTTTTTTGGGGGCACCTGTGCTGAAATTCTGCCCTGATGCTCCATTCCTGGTGCCTCAGGATGATCGAGCAGCTGAAGTTCAACAAACTTAACTTCCCTGCTTGGCCTTTCTCAGCGTGTCTCGTTGTATTTTTAGATGCTGTGTCGCGCGGTGCCGTTAGTCACCCCCTGCCCGGGCAGGTGGCCCACGAGGACACAGGAGCTTCTTTTTTTAATCCAGCACTTTGCATTGGCCTGAATGTGCCTCTGCTTCCTAAATAACCTTAACTACAGGGTGCTTGTCTCAACCGCTGGGAGTGGGTGGGATGTTACTGTTTTTGCCCAGGTTTGGCTCAGCAGTGGGTGTCATTTCGGAAAAGGCAAGAGCTGGGTGAGGGCACCTTCCCGTAAGGAGAAATGGGAAATTCAAGCCTCAATGTGCTGGATTGAACCTGCTTTAATTCTGGCTGCTGGGTGTGTGTGTCGGGCAAACCCAGGAGCACGGTCTCCTCCCTCAGCTCGTTTCAAACCAAGGCTTGAAAAAGCTGGAGCTGGCAATAGTGCTCCTGGTGAGACCCAAGCCTGCAAAAATGCAGCAGAAAAGCGGATTTGGGTGGAAAATGTTCAATTGCTGAGTTTCCTAAGAAAGGATCCTGGGATAGGGCATGGGAGAAAGGGCTGCCCAGGAGCTGGGGGGAGCGTGGTTGTCCTGGCAATGCACACGTGCCCATCCACATGTACGTGCACACGTGCTCTGGGCACCCCCTGTGCAAAAACACCCCCTGCTCCCCTGTCAGAATTGTCTGGGGCCGCATTTTCAGAGGAGCCAAAAGAAAGGGGGATCCCACAGGGCAGAAGGGGGAGATTTAATCTCCCTGCGGGGAGAGTGATGAAACATTCAAATTTCCTGTAGCAAGAACAGTATTTCCTGAAGGAGAAACTCCAGCTGCTGCAGTTGTCCCTGGTCTCTTGATCGTTCTGGGAATGGTTATCGGAACTAAAGGATCATCTCCCTCCCAGGGGCAGCAAGAACCTGTCTGTGCCACCAGCAGAGACAGGGATGCTGGCTCTGTATGTGAGAGCTGACCCTTTAGTTTCATCTGCCAGTAGTGGAAGAGAAATGTTTCTTGATCCTGTTTCATTCAAACACGAGCTTGAGGAGGCTGGAGCTGGAAGCTGGAGCAAAGGATCTCCAATCCCAAGCAATTCCACCATGTTCTAGTGGTGTTGGTAGCAGAGCTGGGGCTGACAGCAAGAGCTTGGGCTGCTGCTTTCGGGAGAGGATTTTATGTTTAATTGAAGATTTTTGCCACAGGCCTTTCTGGGGGAAAAAATGGGCAACTAGGGCTGGTGGGAAGGGCTGAGGGGCGATGGCGGTTGAGGGGCAGCCTCACTGCCCCCCTGGCAGAGCTTGCAGAGGGGTTTTGAGCTCAGTTTCTCTTGAAAATGTTAAATGCATTTGGGGTTGTGGAGGACACACAGTTGGAGCAGTCAGGCCTGTCCAAGTCTCTCAAGTGCTTGGGGCACAGCAGCGTTTCAAGTGTTTGCCAGGACTCTTGTAAAATGTCCCTTGGAGGGGAAACCACATGTGCACACACACACACACACACACACACACACACATCCCATTTCTGACCCTTTCCTGCTGGAGCAAGGGGACCTTTGGAGGAGCCAAGAGCCAGGTTTGGCCTGAGCTGGATGGTGGTGGTGTGGGGAGAACGCGGCTGCAGGGGCAGGTTGGGTGGGAGGAGGCCAGGAGGGGATCAAGAGCCCACAGGATGGGAAGGACATAGAGCTCCCTGTGCGAGTCCAGGGGAGGGTGACATAGATGATGGGAGGGCAGGAGCACCTTCCCTGTGAAGATGGGAGTTGGGGTGGTTCAGCCTGGAGAAGAGGAGGGTCCGTGGTGACCTCAGAGCAACTTTCCAATGTCTGAAGGGGGCCTACAAGAAAGCTGGGGTGGGGCTTTTTACATGGGTGTGTAGTGAGAGGACAAGGAGGAAGGGTTTAAAACTTGAAGAGAGGAGATTTAGGTTAGACATTGGGAGGAAACTCTTTGCTGTGAGGGTGGAGAGACCCTGGCCCAGGTTGCCCAGGGAAGCTGTGGCTGCCCCATCCCTGGGGGTGTTGAAGGGCAGGTTGGATGGGGCTTGGAGCAACCTGGGCTGGTGGGAGGTGTCCCTGCCCATGCAGGGGGGTTGGAAATAGATGATCATTAAGGTCCTTTTCAAAACAAACCTTTCTATGATTCTACGATTCCATGAAGAGGTGCTGGGGAGGGAATTAGAGGGTGCTGTGGGGGAGCTGAGGGGATGCTGGGGGGGGAGCTGGGGGGTTATAGGGTGGTACCTAGCAGGGGAGCTGGGGTGTGCTGGGGTGAGGGGAAGCTGGGGGGCTGCTGGGGAGGACCTGGAGGGGACATGGGAGGGATGGGGATCTGAGGTGATGCTGAGGTAGGATCAGGGGGAGACGCTGGAGGTAATTGGGCCGGGGGGTGAGGACCCTGGGGGGGTCCGGGGGGGGCTGGCGAGGAGGGGCCGTAGGAGGCCGGCCGGGCGCTGCCCCCAGACCCCCCCCCCCGCGACCCCCCGTCCCTGCCTCCTCCCCCCGCCCCCGCCCCCCGGCCTGGGCGGGGTTTGGGCCCCGGCTCCGGGAGATGGAGCCGGTGTGAGCGGGCGCGGGGCTGCAGCGGCGGCGGCCCCCCCTGGCCCCAGCCCCGGGGGGGAGCCCGGGCCCTCCCGGCCCAGCCATGCCCGCCGGCAGCAACGAGCCCGCGGGGCTCCTCAGCTACCAGGTGCGGGCAGCGGCCGCGGGGGGGATGCCCGGGACCCCCGGGCCGGGCGGAGGATGCTCCGTGGCTGCTTCACTGCGGCATTTCCGAGGGCGGGGGGAGCTGGGGGGGGGGGTGGGGGGCTGGGGGAGGCAGGGGGTCTGCAAGGGGGGTGGGGAGGAGCGGCGATAGCAAGAGGGGGGGCGAGGCGGTTGTGAGGGCGTGCGGAGGGGGGTGAAGGGCATCTGCAAGGTGAGAGGGTGGGAGGGAGCGGCAGGTGTCTGTAAAATGGGGTGCGAGGGGGGGGGCCAGGCCTCCGCAGGGGGGTGCGAGGCGTCCGCGGGGCATCCGCAAGGCCGGGGGTCGGGAGCGCAGCGGGGGGCGCGGGGGGCCCGCGGTGGGTGCGGGGGGGGATGCGAGGCAGGGAGGGAGGCACCTGCGCGGTGCCTGTTGGGGGGGTCCCCGCTGCCCCCCCTTTGTCCCCTTCTCCGCATCTCGGTGTGAGCCCTGGTGATGCTGCGGCCCCTCGGAGGGGGCACAAAGGCAGAGCCCCTCGCCAGCCGGGGGGGTGCTCAGCTATTGTCCCCGCCAGGCGTTTGCAGGGATGTGCCCGAGCTGGGTGCGGGCAGGAGGCAGCGGGGTGGTTCCCCCTCTTTCAGCATCTCTTTGCTCCGGGGGGCCTGTCCGACCCCCTGCTGCACCCATCGGCCGCAGGATGGCAACGGGAGGGGGGGAATTACTGACCCTGCCCCGCAGTGAGAGCTCAGGGGAAAGACCAGAAGGAATTTCCATCTCCGCCAGCAAGGGATGACAGTCACAGCCTGGTGGTGCTCGGCCATGACCTGCATCCCGCCTTGCAGCCCCACTTTGTCCTCTCCTGCTGCCAGCAGGGTCCAGTCCCTGTCACAGCTCAACCCCTGGCCCAGGAGCTGGAGGGGTCCCCGTGGGGGGACGATGCTGACCCACCTGATAGTGAAGGACAGAGCTGTGGGGAGAGGGGCTTCGTCTGGGTGGGATGGAGATGATGATGGGCAGGGAGGGGTCTGCTGCTCCACCACCAGAGCAGCTGCCTGGTTTGTCCCCATGCATGCTGTTACCTTCTTCCTGTAGAACATCAGGGTCAATGTTATTAATTGCACTTTGGGTGCGATTAATTACATTAATCCTCCTTCCTGCTGCCAGTGGCTTGTCCTGCTTGTGTGTGAGAGGCCAGGGGGGACAGGACATGAGATTTGCTGCCTTGTACGATGCCTTTGGCCTCCTCCAGTGCCAGGAGGACTCAAAGTCAGAACTGAACCTTTGCTTTGTGTTCTTCCTTGTCCTCAATTACACCAAAGCTTCCCCAAGGAAAATTTTTTTTTACTTAACCAGAGGAGTTGCACTGAGACAAGTGAACTGAGGCAGGACTCTAAAAAATCCTTGCTGGGACAAAAAACAAATGCAGCAAAATAAATTTGGAGCAGTTTTCTGGAGACAGATGCAGGGCAAGGATGCACTGAGCGTGTGCCATGAAGGGGTTCACTGCAGCCATGTCGAAACAGGCTTTACTCCTTTGCTCCAGCAATTTCTGATTTCATTTTTACAAGCAGTAATTACTTTCAGCCTCCTGACAAAACCAGCTTTGAAGCAGCCAGCCGGAGCTTTTTACTTAGAAAATAGCGAAGTGGAACAGCTCTGGCTGCTCCAGCACTCAGAAGTGACTGATGCAAAACTTGGCAGCCCCTTTCCCAGCCCAGTTCCGAGGATTTGATGTTTTCCAGGCTCCTGTTGGCAGCAGAGAAGGACCGAGAGGGGAGGGCAAAGTGTCTGCAAGTGCTGGTGCCCCTCCTGGGATGGGGTAATTCACTTTCCAGCGGCATCTCTCCTTCTGGCTCCATCCCACCCCAAGACCACAGACCCACAAATCCCATAGACCTATTAAATCCTTACATCCTCCTGCAATTTCCTCAGTGAAATAACCACTTGGGTCCATCTCAGTGGCTTAACTGAGACGGAATGAGTGTTGAGTGGTTCCTTCAGTGGCATCTCTGTGCAGGTCTTGCCATGAATTCAGGAATGCTGCAATGGTTGGGAAGGGCAATGGGATGCTTGGAGCATCTTGCTGCAGACCCAGAGGTGCCCACTTGTTCTGTTTCCTCCTGGTTTTGCTCTTGAAGGTTTAATACTGAGTAATAGAAAAGCAGCAGGGATCCTAGCTTGGATGAGGATGGGCTTTTAACTGATGAGACCTCGGTGTCACCTTCCTTCGCTGCATTATTTTACACCCCGTGTCACCTTTCAGGGCAAGCTGGGCAGTTAACCTTTGTGCCCAGCAGCACCAGGGAGGAAGTTCATTAGAGCAAATGAATTTGCAGAGTGGAAATGATGGATGGGCTCAGCTTGGAAAATCAAGCAGAGCTGGAGATTGCTGGAGGAACGGAGGGGGGTAAAAAATGTCATTTCTCTGGACGTGGTCTGGCTAACAAGGATTTATTGATACACCAAAGGGATAGAGACAAAGCAAGACCTTCCTGAAATGCCCTGATTTTTGTAGGAAATGTTGACGAAAATCGGTGCCACCCTGTAACGTTTTCCCAGTGGTTTCCACCTCCCTTGTATTTTGGCAGCTTGTGCTGCCCAAACGCTGCTTATGTCTCTCACCCCACAGGATGTGACATTTCCACCCTGTTTCTCTATCCTGGAGAGCTTTTGCTCAAAGCAGAGCTGGTTTCTCTCCATCCACTAAGTTTTCCAAGCTGGAAGAGTCCTGGGGTGCATGGCTTTAAATAACTGCCTGATTCCATGGCTCAGCGGTTCCATGGCTCAAGGATTCCATGGCTCTGTTGTCACCTTTTGTGTACCTGGCGCTGGTGCACACTGGGTGCCCCTGAGCAATCTGGGTGCCCCTGAGCTCCTGTCAGTGAGGGCTGAATCGGTCCCACTCATTGATCTGGAGGTTCAATTATCCCCCACGAACCAGTGACTGATGTGAGGATTGACCAGAATGCAAGTTCCCAACATAACACTTCTGGGAGAGTGACAGGAAAGATGGCCGAGTCCCAGCGCATCCCCCTGACAGTGAGAACATTTTCCCCCATATCCCCTTGGCGTGCAGCAGGATGGTCCGTGGGACATGATTGGCACCAAGGAGGGCTGTGGGGGCATCACTGGTAGGAGCACGGAGGCAAAATGGTTTATAGAGAGGAGGAGACTTTTCCTATGTGGCCTGAGGGGCTTGGAAAGAAGCGTCTCCCAGATTGCTCCATTTATTCCCACTCCAACCCCTGCCTAACACGCTCGAGCTTGTGATTTTATCTGAGTTGTGATTTTTATCTAAATCATTATTTTATTTAAATTGCAATTTAAAGCAGATTTATTAGCCCTTTCATCTGGCACCTGTGCTGAGGTTGAGGTTTGGGTTGTTTCTGGCAAATCCGGAGGGGAGCAGGATGTGTTGCTAAGAGGGGAGGGAGAGTGGCGGAGGTTGTCACTGGGAAGAGGACGGGGAAGCCACAGGCGCGTGATGACCCGGCTGCCGGGAAACGTGGGCGAGTCCTGGGAGCTGGTGGGGAGGGAGCAACAAGTCGGCTCTGAAATTAGTACTCGGGGAGCAGCAAACTCATTTCCAGACAGGTGTGGTTGTTCCTCTTGCTCATCCAAGGAACTGGTGCCTGGGAGGCATGTGCTTTCCCGAGCATCGGTGGTGCCGCTCAGTCCAACCAGGAATTTGGGGGTTGAAAAGCAGATTTCACCTTAGTGTTTGCAGTTTGAATCATCGTAAGTTCTTTATTCTCTAGTTTTTCAATAAATCTTCATGGTTGATGCAGCATTATTAGGACAAGGGGCTGTGAATGCCAGCACAGCATGGGCAGCTTCACTTGACAGTTACAGCTTTGGTTGTTTTGGGCTGTGTCCCAATGCACAGTGTAGCTCTGGCCTCTTGAATTTCATCCAACAGCCTCTTCCTTCAGGTTTATCAGTATTTTGCTCTTCTTCAAACTTCAGGTTCAGAAATGGAGAAACTGGGCGTGAATCCCAGCGTTGTTCTGATTTTCTGTTTTGTTTTGTTTCTTAACAGTTTTTTGGGTGCTTTGATGACAGCAACGGGCTTGCAAAGAACCTCAGCAATTCAATAGTCCCAAACCATCCCCTTTGTGCCTTTAATAAAGGAATAATTGGAGAACTCATGAAAACTGAAGGGTATTTGGTCACTGCAGAGACTTTCTTTGGGTGGCTGAACAGATTTGGGTTTGCTTGGATGAGTTATTGTCCGTGCATACAAGGAAGGAGAAACCCAGCAGTGCTGATGTATTTTCTTCAGTATTTAAGGCATTCATAGCAATCAAAAGACAAAGTGCAGCCTCAAGAGGGGAAAGAGAGATCAAGTGTCTCGAGGAGGCCCTTTCAAAGCTGCAGTTGTGACTGCAGCATGAGATGTGGTTGGGTTTTTATTTCTTTGAATGCTCCATTCTCCTTCTCCGGCCCTGGTGGCAACGGGAAAAGAGAAATAAAAATATGTATTTCTGTTTGCTCCTGTGGTTCTCCTTTGGCTTTTAAGGCCCAGAGGCTCATCCTGCAGCACTGGCAGTGGCGTTTCAGCTGGGGAGGGCATTAGCTCTCAGCCGTTTGCTTTCCCAAGGGGAAGAATCCCGTTTTCCCTGGAAATCACGCTTGCACCAGGGGCAGCCCGAGCCTGGCTGAAGCCGAAGCTTTGCCCTTGTAGGTTCTTGGGAGCCTTTGGAGGTTGTTGGTGGTCACGTCCTGTGGCCAAGTGCCATCTAGTGAGCCCTGCGGGTATCACGTTTGGAGGCTGAAACTCGTTTGGGTTTTTTTTCAGTTTGGAAATGCCTCCTTTTTCTCTTTCTTTCTTTCTTGCTTGCTTGCTTGCTTGCTTTCCTGCTTTCTTGCTTTCTTGCTTGCTTTCTTGCTTGCTTTCTTGCTTTCTTTCTTGCTTTCTTGCTTTCCTTCTTGCTTTCCTTCTTGCTTTCCTTCTTGCTTGCTTGCTTGCTTGCTTTCTTGCTTCCTTGCTTCCTTGCTTTCTTCCTTGCTTTCTTCCTTGCTTTCTTCCTTCCTTTCTTTCCTTTTTTTTTTTTTAAAGGAACCTCAGGAGCAAAGCAGGAGGCTGCTTTGCTGTTTTGTTTTTTTTTGTCTGAAACACTCAGCTCTCTGCCCCCTGTAGTAAATACTTCTCAACTCCTATTGTATACAATATAGGTGATGCTACAGGCTGTTTTATGTGGATACAGGAGGAAAAAACCTCCTACAAGTGCATGTTTTTAGGGCTGTGCCTGAAGGAGGAGGCACATGGAGGCATGATGCTGGTGGCCTGGTGTGGACATGGGGTGGATGGTGGTCAGGAGGACATAGGGGAGCTCTGTACACCCAACCCCAACTTTCACCTTCTCCTTGCTAACCAGAGACATGATGAGGAGGCTGTGATTGACCGGGGAAGAACAAGCAATGTTGTGAACATTCACTATGAGAAGGAGGAGCTGGAAGGTGAGTCTCTGCTGAGATCTAGGTAGAGGAGCCACCAGCCCCACGCATTTTCCCATCACACAAAGTCCCCACAACATCCCTTGGTCGGTGTCACATCATGTGCAGCAAAATGTGCTGTGCTGCTTCATAAAGCAGCACAGTTAATTTCACATTTTTAATTATTATTAATTATCTTTTAAACAGAGAGGAAGAGACCCTGCAGAGGCCAGGGTGTGAGTTTTAGCCCTGGGGCGGAATAATTCATGCTTGTTTTCTCCAGGAGGCTGCTCCTGGCTCTGGAGAAGTCAGGAGAGTAATTTGATGGGGCTGTTATTTTCCTTTTTTGTTCTGAAGTTCATTATCATGGGACTGATTTGATCCTGTTGCCTCCTACCATTCAAAGATTGTAAAAATAATTGCCTTCTGTCACTGCTTAATGAGCAAGTCTGAGCATTGTCCAGCTGAAGCTGGAACTTGAGAAGAGGTTTGATGCTGTCAGGGGGCACTGTTAGATGACCCAGAGCTGTCACTTGTTGCTCCGTTTTTTGTGAAGTTTGAGTAAAATTGGCTTGGCAACAGAAGGTCCTCACTTGGAGTATTGTGTCCAGTTCTGGGCTCCCCAGTTCAAGAGGGATGGAGATGTACTTGAGAGAGTCCAACTGAGACTACCAGGATGATGGAGGGACTGGAACTCCTGCCTGATGAGGAAAGGCTGAGAGACCTGGGGCTGTTCAGTCTAGAGAGGAGAAGACTGAGGGGGGATCTAATTAATGTCCATAAATACATGAGGGCATCAAGAAGGCAGGACAAGCTCTTGTCACTTGTGCCCTGGGACAGGATGAGGGGCAATGGATCCAAACTGGAGCCCAGGAAGTTCCACCTCAAGATGAGGAAGAACTTCTTGCCTGTGAGGGTGACAGAGCCCTGGGACAGGCTGCCCAGAGAGGCTGTGGAGTCTCCTTCTCTGGAGACTTTCCAGACCTGTCTGGATGCCTTTCTGAGTGACCTGCCCTAGTTGTGTGTGGTTTTTTGGTCCTGCTCTGGCAAGGGGGTTGGACTCGGTGATCTTTGGAGTCCCTTCCAATCCCTAATATTCTGTGATTCTGTGACAACAATGAAGAGAAGTTGGTGTTTCTCCTGGGATTTGGCTCAGGGAGGCCCTGGCCGTGTCACCCGTTGCTGCAGTGCCCCATGTGCTGCACCTGCTGCTTTGTCACAGGCCACCGGACCCTGTACGTGGGCGTGCGGATGCCCCTGGCGCGGCAGAGCCACCGGCACCACCGGCCCCACGGCCAGAGGCATCGGAAGCGGGACCGGGAGAAGGACCCAGCCCCGGCAGAGCAGGGTTATCACTGTAAGTCCCAAATTCCTCGGGGCTCCGTGGGCACTGGGGTCTTCTGCAAGCAGGTCCATGTGGCCAGTTGCAGTGTGTGGGAAACTGTTTAGGCTTATGTGGGGAAGAAGAACAGTTTCCCACAGAGTGACTCGCTGTTCTTGCCAGGGAAAGTGGTGTTATTTAGCAAAACCCCCTTTTCCCAGAATTTCACAGGTTTTAACAGTTTTTTAAGGCATAATGACTTTTGGCTCCTGGCTTTAAGAAAGAAACATAGGGAAGGAAAGCAGCCCGTCCTTGTGCAGAGGTGGAATAGATGCTCTGTGGAAGCCCACACAGAGTCAGGGGAGTGGGGCCAGCCTGATATTTCTGGCTGAACTAGTGCCAGTTGGATGCCCCCTTGGTGTGTGAGTGTGACGGGCCATGTTCAGGCGTGGTAATGGGACAGGGCTTTGTCTTCTGCCCAAGACACCCCGTCCCAGCGGGTGCAGTTCATCCTCGGGATGGAGGAGGACGAGCAGCATGTCCCCCATGACTTGTTCACCCAACTGGATGAGATCTGCATGAAAGACGATGAAGGTGCTGAGTGGAAGGAAACAGCAAGGTAAATCCTGCTTCTGGCTGCAGTGGGAGAGGAGTCCCTACACCAGCAGCACCCTTGGGCTCTGCTTTCCACTCTCTGGGATGTGAAGGTTTAGCATCTGCAGGTGCTGGTCTGAGGAGCCTTCTCCTCTTGGCCCTGTAGCTCTATTAAAGGGGTTGCAGAGCTGGGATGGTTTTCTTGCGATGGGGCTGATCGCGCCCGATTTCCGCAGGTGGCTGAAGTTTGAGGAGGATGTGGAGGATGGTGGCGAGCGCTGGAGCAAACCCTACGTGGCCACCCTGTCCCTGCACAGCCTCTTCGAGCTGCGGAGCTGCATCATCAACGGGATGGTGCTGCTGGATGTCTGTGCCAACAGCATCGAGGAGATCGCAGGTACCGTGAGCGCCGCGGCCCTCGGGATGGGCTGAACTCGCCTCACCACCGTGCCCTTCTCTCCTGAATCACTCCCTACCCCAAAGCGGGGTCCTTTTCCAGAAATCCTGCTGGGATTTGAAGTCGTGAGTTGGTTTGGGGTGTAGGCTGGGCTTGCAACTGTCGCACCAGCTTTTTCTTCTGTGAGCGGATCCTTTAGAAAGAAATCTGTGTCGTTCAAGAAGGGATTAGAGAATATTCTGCAGGCAGAAGGGAGCGTGTGTCAGGGCTTAGCAGGCTCTTAGACAAAATCTGCAGAAGAGCTGAACCTCCTTAAATAAAGCATTTATTACAACCTTTTTCCTCACATTCTTTTTTTTGTTTGTTTTGTCTGAACATGCAGGAGTCAAGACTTTCAAAGGCAGAGTTTGTCTGGCAGATGAGCAAGCAGTGTTTTGGTGGGGAAGATAAGTTAACTGAAAAAGCAGCTTTTGAGAAATGGTCTTTGACTGGCAGGTCTCCATTCAGCCCTTTCAAGAGCTGGAACAGTCAGAGCTGTTCTTAGCATGTTTCTCCCTGGACTCAGCAAGTTGCAGTTGATGAGCCAAGGAAACTCTGGGAAAGTCTCTGCTCTAGATGGCTTCTGATTTGGTTAAAGGTGTAGAGCAGACAGGACAGATGGGGCAAGGAGATTGCCTTCGTTAGAGTGGGGAATAATTATCTTACCGGAGTAATGAATAAACACTTTGATGATGGTGGTTTTTAGCAAAAGAAAAGTCTTGCTTTTGCTGCAAAGGCTGAACTGTATTAAAATGTCTTGTCTAAGCCAGGCTCAGCCCGTGTTAAGTCATCCTGTGTGAAGCAGCCTTTCCCGGGAGCTGCGGGGATCAAACTTGGGGGATTTCTGCTTTGACAGCTTCATTTCCCTCTGTCACCCCCAGACATGATCCTGGGCCAGCAAGAACAGTCTGCAGAGTTTGATGAGCACGTGCGGACCAAAGTCCGAGAAGTTCTTTTGAAGAAGCATCATCACCAGAATGAGAAGAAAAGAAACCTTCTCCCCATCGTCCGCTCGTTTGCTGATGTGAGCAAGAAGCAATCAGACCTGCACCACCTTGACAAGCCAGGTGAGGGTTCCTGCAGGGCTTTGGCACCAAGGGAGGGTTACTGCACAGTTTTAGCACCAGGTAAAGGTTCCTGCAGGGCTTTGGCACCAGGGAAGGGTTCCTGCAGGGCTTGGCCTCTTTAGGCTTGTCCTGGCGAAGGAGAAGGATCCCAGTTGCTCCTTGCCCATCTTTCTGATTGTCATTTTTTTCTTACCAGCCCAAACACTCACCCCTCATCCTTCTCCCACCACCACAGAAGCTAAAAATGGGCTGAACCAGGAAGCTGGTGCAATGGATTTAAGCAAGGTGGGACACTCATCCCGTTCTTAGGCCTTCAGGGCCAGATTTGCTCTTGCAAACTTGGCTGCAGAGCGTGCTGCAAAGTGCTGTGGGCTTTGCTTTTCTGGTAACTGCCTGAAAGTTGCTTGTCCTGCCCAGGCGGAGCTGCACTTCATGAAGAAAATTCCCACCGGAGCCGAAGCTTCCAACGTGCTCGTAGGAGAGCTGGATTTCCTTCACCAGCCCATCGTGGCCTTTGTCCGCCTGACCCCAGCTGTCCTCCTCCCGGGCATGACCGAAGTTCCCATCCCAACAAGGTCCAAATGAGAAGCACAAAGTTTTTATTTCAAAAAAAACCAACAAACCATCAAATTGCATCAGTTTGGCATCCCGAGGGAGCAAGGCCAGTGGGAGCAAGCATGTTTCCTCCACCTTCATCTCCTCACCTTTGCTTCTCCCTTCCCTGCTGTAGCTTTTAAACCCATTGGCCAATTTTAGTGGAAGTTGGCCCAACGTGCCATCAGTTTTGATGAATTTCAAATTCATCAGAGGAGTTGGTGAGCCTGCGTGTTCCCTCTGGATCTGTGCCCTGGGGTGGGAGCTCCTGGGAATTTCCTTGGTGCCCTTCGAGCATGGACATGTTCTTCTCTCTCATTTTGTTTTTCTCGCTCAGGTTCCTGTTTGTTTTGCTTGGACCAGGAGGAAAAGCCCATCAGTACCATGAGATTGGCAGGTCCATGGCTACTATCATGACGGATGAGGTGTGATGAGATAAGAGATCTCTCTGGTCATTGCTGGCTGTCTTCCCCCTCCCTATCTCTGTAGCACTGAGGAGGAGGAGTTGCTGTCCCAGCTGCCTGCAGCTCTCCAAACTGCCCACCCCACCTTCCCCCTCAAAGCAAACACATGGTTTTCCATCACTCCACGTCCTGGGGCCTGAAATCCCACCCGGGTGCATCCTGCTCCGTGTCCTTCTCCCCAGGGTCCCCAGTAGTGGCACTGGAAGGGCCAGTAAAATAATTTCTCTTTAAGCACAGGGTGTGGTGTGTGGTGGGGAATGGGACCTTGTGCAGATGGTTACAAGTACCGTGCTGCACAGATTTTTCTTTTTGGGGCAATATTTCCTGTCAGTTCCAGGAGGAAATTTGGGGAAAATCATCTTGCATTTAGCCCAGAGCTTACTGCACTGCTTGGGAGATCCAAGGTGGGTTGTCCTCTTGGCAGGTGTTCCATGACGTTGCCTATAAAGGCAAGAACCAGGCTGACCTCGTGGCTGGCATCGACGAGTTCCTGGACCAGGTCACAGTGTTGCCACCAGGAGAGTGGGACCCATCGATCCGGATTGAGCCCCCGAAAAACGTCCCCTCACAGGTGGGCGCTGCAGGGGATGGAGGAACCGACAGGGCTGGGACTGCTGCCCAGGGTCCCTCACCTGGTCCCACTTCGACGTCGTCCTGTACCCACAGAGCAGAAGCACAAGCAGCCCCTGGTTGCCAATCCGTGTCTTTGATCTTTTCTCTGTTGGAACAGGAAAAAAGGAAGATGCCGGGAGCTCTGGACGACGGCGCCGCGCACAGGAAGCCCGAGAAGCACAGTGGGCCAGAACTGGAGCGGACGGGAAGGTGTGAGCTTTAAGAGTCTGGGGTTTATTTCTGGTCTGCCTCTGAAAGCTGAGTGTGCACCTTCCCTTCCAGCAGGTTTCTGGGGTGAGTTGGCTCAGGGAAGGGGCTCCACCGAACCAGCTTGGTCCCCGGGGCTGGTGTCGCGGTGGAGGGGACACCACCCAGCCAGGATCAAGCAGGTGTCCACTCACTCATCCCTCCTCCCACTGCAGGGTAGGGGAGGGAACATCCAACTAAAAACTCATGGATGGAGACAAGGACAGGGAGGGTCCACTCACCAGTTATGGTCATGGGCAAAACAGACACAACCTGGGGAGAAAAAAAAATATAATCAATTGAATTTATCAGAAAAGGAGAAAGAGAGAACAAGACCCAATCTTAAATACCTTCCCCCACCCCTCCCTTCTTCCTGGACCCAAATTACTTCATTCCCCATTTCTCCATCTCCTCCCCCCGCAGCACAGGGGGACAGGGAGTGGGGGTTTAGCATCAGTTCATCACACGTTGATTCTGCTGCTCCTTCCTCCTCAGGGGAAGGACTCCTCACAGCCTTCCCCTGCTCCACCACGGGTCCCTCCCATGGGAGAGGGTCCTTCACCAACCCTCTGACATGAGTCCCTCCCACCAGCTGCAGTCCCTCAGGAGATGATCCAGCCTGGGCTGTCCACAGAGTCATGGGCTGCTTTGGGAACAGCCATCTCCCCTGGTGTGGGATCCTTCATGGCTGCAAGTCCATGTGTGCCCCACCATGGTCCTTCATGGGCTGCAGATCCACATCTGCCCCATCATGGTCCTCCATGGGCTGCAGATCCACGTCTGCTCCTTCATGGGCTGCAGGGCACAGCTGCCATGTCACCACGGGCTGCAGGGGAGCTTCTGCTTGGACACCTCCTCCCTCTTCTTCCTCGCTCCCTCGGTATCTCTGCTCAGCACTGCTCTCCCCTGCCCCTCTCCCTCAGGTCTTACAGCAATTCCTTTCCCCTCCTTAAAGGTCTTAACCACAGAGGCACATCCAGCTTCCCTGATGGTCTTGGCCTTGGCCAGAGGTGGGGCAAGAACTGGAGCTGGGAGATCTTCCAACAGCTTCCCACAGGAGCCTCCTCCAAGGGCTGGAGCAGTTCTGCTCTGGAGCCAGGCTGGGAGAGTTGGGGTGTCCAGCCTGGAGAAGAGAAGGCTCCAGGGAGACCTGAGAGCACCTTCCAGTGCCTGAAGGGGCTCCAGGAAAGCTGGGGAGGGGCTTGGGCCAAGGGCAGGAGGGATGGGAGCAGGGGGAAGGGCTTGAAACTGGCAGTGGGGAGATGGAGGTTGGAGATGAGGAGGAACTTGTTGGCTGGGAGGGTGGGGAGAGCCTGGGCCAGGGCAGCTGTGGCTGCCCCATCCCTGGGGGTGTTGAAGGGCAGGTTGGATGGAGCTTGGAGCAGCCTGAGCTGGTGGGAGGTGTCCCTGCCCATGCAGAGGGGTGGGACTGGATGATCTCTAAGATCCTTTCCAACCCAAACCAGTCTGGGATTCTATGATTCTCTGACTTGTTCATGTGCCTTGGTTTCTACTGGCTGTAAAATGGGAGAAGATGTCTTCTTTTCAGCCAGGAAAGCTCTTCTGTTCCAGTGATTGCACTTCTGCAGCAAAGAAAATTCAATGTGCTCTTCCAGGAGAACAGCCTGTGTTTTACCAAGCTGGTGAAAGGCCTGGAGAACAAGTCCTGTGAGGAGAGGCTGAGTGAACTGGGATTGTTTAGTTTGGAGTAGAGGAGGCTGAGGGGAGACCTCATTGTCCTCTACAACTGCCTGAAAGGAGGTTGTAGGGAGGTGGGAGTTGGGCTCTTCTCCCAAGTGAATAATGACAAGAGGAAATGGCCTGAAGCTGCACCAGGGGAGGTTTAGACTGGAGATTAGAAAGAATTTCTTTACCCAAAGAATGGTTGGACAGTGGGACAGGCTGCCCAGGGAAGTGTTTAAAAGAAATGTAGATATCGTGCTTAGGGACATGATTTAAGCACTGAACGGGTAAATTAGGTTATGGTAGGGTTATGGTAGAGTTAGGTTATGGTTGGACTTGATGATCTTCAAGGTCCTTTCCAACCAGGATGATTCAGTGATCCTTTCCTTCCTCCAGGCTCTTTGGAGGTTTGATCCTGGATGTGAAGAGGAAAGCCCCGTGGTTCTGGAGTGACTTTCGGGATGGTCTGAACCTGCAGTGTCTGGCCTCCTTCCTCTTCCTCTACTGTGCCTGCATGTCCCCTGTCATCACCTTTGGGGGGCTGCTGGGGGAGGCGACTGATGGCCACATAGTGAGTGGGGTGGGGGAAAAACACTCCTGCAAAAGTCCTTTCTGAAGTGACTTTGGGTTTTTTTTTTTGCTCCTGATGATTTGTTTACTCACTGTGGCCTCTCTCCCCTGGACAGAGTGCCATGGAGTCACTGCTGGGTGCATCCATGACTGGCGTGGTGTTCTCCCTCTTTGCTGGCCAACCTCTCACCATCCTGGGCAGCACTGGGCCCATCCTTGTGTTTGAGAAGATCCTCTACAAATTCTGCAAGTAAGGCTGGCTGCCATGGCTGGGTGCTGAGAACCTTCAGAAGAAGGCAGGGATGGAGAAAAGATGGGTTTTCTTGTATTTTTTCTTAGTGGTGGTTGTTAAAGTTGTCTTCTGTGTCACAGCCATGGCATGCAGGTGCTTTAGCACGTGATGGTGCAAGAGCTTTTGGTCTCTGAAGGATGGATGGGGCTGTTTGGGGGTTTTAGGGTTAAAGCAAGGAGAAGGAGAAACCAGCAAGGTGTGGATGGCCAAGATAGGCTGCACAAGGAAGATGAGACAAATCCCTGTGGTTTGGGAGTGAGGGAGGTTTTGCTTCCCTCTGAATACCAAACCAGGCCTGAGTTTTGCTGGAAGTGAAAATGCATTTTGCCCAAATAGCCAAGTAGTTTTTTGCTGAAATATTTTGAGTGTTGATGATTTATTTTTTTTAAAGTGGGAGTTTTTCATGTGCAACGGGTATTTTCCATGATAGTCCTTTAGCTGTGATGACTTCGATGTGAGGTGAACCACCCTAATTGCAGTTCAAGTTATTCTTAAGCCCCAACTCGCTGGCAGCAGGTGACTGGCTGCAAAACCAGTTGGTTTGGGTGTGAGGGTGTCAGGGTCATGCAGGAGGACACCATCTGCCACAACAGGGACCTGATCTCAATCAGGTGTCCACACAGAATTCATAGAATCATAGAACGGTTTGGGTTGGAAGGGACCTTAACGATCATCTAGATCCAACCCCCCTGCATGGGCAGGGACACCTCTCGGTAGATCAGGTTGCTCAAGGCCCATCCAACCTGGTCTTGAAGACCTCCAGGGATGGGCCATAATTGTTAAATAATGATAATTAAATAATGGGCCTCTCCTCCTGTGGGCCCCCACCCTGCACCGCAGACCGTTGCAGAGCATGGGAACCGCATTTACCATCCTCAGCCTCCTGGATTGCTCCCAGTTTTCCCCAGAGGAGGGCTGGGCTTGGAGCCTCTTGCTGGCCTTCCCACCCTGTGGTTTGTTTGGCTCCCCAGGGACTACACACTGTCCTATCTCTCTCTGCGGGCGTGCATTGGGCTCTGGACAGCCTTCTTCTGCCTGGTGCTGGTGGCCACGGATGCCAGCTGCTTGGTGTGCTACATCACCCGCTTCACCGAGGAAGCCTTTGCCTCCCTCATCTGCATCATCTTCATCTATGAGGCTCTGGAGAAGCTGATTCACCTGCGAGAGGTCTACCCTGTGCACATGCACAGCAAGCTCGACTTCCTCACCATCTACTAGTGGGTTTTTTTCCTCCTAAAATGCTGCTGCCCCTTGGCAGGGGCTCAGGGCTGCCCTTCCCTTACACCTGGCTTGGCTTCTCTCCTCCCAGCTGTAAGTGTGAGGCCCCCACCCATCCCAGCAACGAAACCCTGAGGTTCTGGGAGAGCAAAAAGATCAACGTGTCTGGCATCACCTGGGAAAACCTCACGGTGACTGTAAGTGCTCCGAGCCACTGCCTCCTCCGCTGCAGCCACGGGGTCCAGGGACATTTGCATGGTGCAAAACTCAGAGCCCTTCAGGGGGTGGTGGGCTTCAAACCCTGCTGGTGCTGCTGTGAAAAGATGCTGCTGAAATCTTATGTGTGGGTTTAACCAGCTTGGTCAGGGGAAGGAGAGTCCACCTTCTCCAGTCCACCTGGTCCCCAACACCTGGGTAGTAGACTGGGTAGTAACTGTCCTCCTCAACCTGGCTGCAGGACAGTACTTGTGACTGGGAGGAAGGTGAAGTGGGTGGTTTGATTGCTGTAGCTGTTGGAGGACTTAAGTTCATGCTTGAAAGTGGTAATTGGCTTCCTTAATGGGTTCCTAATAACTTCAGGCCTTGCTTGCTCACTCAGCGCAGTCTGTAGTGCAGGCAGGAATGTGTATGTGTGAGTAGCCTCTGGGGCTGGAAGCAGAGCCCAAGCATGGGATGGGATGGCACCTAGAGACATCTTCACCCCCTCTTCATCCCCCCTCCTTATCCCCTGGAGGAGTGGAAATGAGTCCTGTGAGACCTCTGCTGGGATGGATGATTTGTCTCCTGTCACATTTGTCTTAGTCCTCCTTCCCCATTGCCTCTTCCTCCATCCCCAAGAGTTCCTAGTCTCTTCTTCCCCTCTGGTGTCTTCTCCAGCCACAGTTACTCACCACTCAAGTGGAGGATGTGCTGTGGTCTTCCCATCACACTTCATCTCTCTGCTCTCCTCTGTGTGGTTCAACGTGTCACTTGTTCAGCTGCTGCTGTTCATTAAATATGAATCTCCAGCAGCAGCAGTGGTCACAAGGTGATGGACCTTGGACCAAGATCCTCAAATCCCCCTGGTTATCCAAGGCTTCCTTGCTGCACATGCTCTGCCTTTGTGTCCTGACCTCTGTTTCTCCAGGAATGTCGGTATTTGCATGGAGAGTTTCAAGGACCTGCCTGTGGACACAATGGCCCCTACACACCTAATGTCCTCTTCTGGTGCTGCATCCTCTTCTTCTCCACCTTTGTCCTGTCGAGCTTATTGAAGAAGTTTAAAACCAGCCGTTACTTCCCAACCAGAGTAGGTAGAAGATGCTGGCCAGCAGCAGACTCCACACTCATTTCCCAAAATGGCTTTCCTGGAGCACTAAGCAGTGTTTGCCATGACTTGGTCAAGCTGGGAAACGTTGACCTTGAAGGCCAAGCTCTCCATCAGCTTGAGTGTCCCTCACTCATTTCCATGAGTGCAAAACGATCAGAGCATTTCCCACCTGCCTCAACACCTGCCCAGAGTGATGTTTTGCTCAGTGGGAAATCAGGTCTTCCAAAGTGTTTGGTTTTTTTTTCCCCCTCCTGTGCATTAAGTTCTCAAGGGGAAAGTTGATTCAAATGAGGAGCTGCCATAGAAAAGGACACAATTTCTTCCTTTTGAGAAACAAATGGTGCCTCAGTCCCATTTTAGCTGAGGTATCATAGAACCATTTGCTTTGGAAAAGACCTTTGAGATCATTGAGTCCAGCCTGTGAATGTGGCTGTCATGGCAGACATTCTGCTTCCTTGGTTTTAAATATTTTTTAAGGTTTGAATTAAACCAGCCCTTTTCCACCTAGTTAAATGTTTTTTTAAGGTCTGACACGAGATCTCACAGGGACAAACACAGCAACAGTATCTAACCAAGGGATTTGGCTGCATTTCCTCAGAGCGATGGGATTTTGTTACCTGGCCCTGATGTTGTTGCTGTCCCTCACTTTCCCATCTCATGTCATGGCCCCGTTTGTGATGCCCCTTTCAGCTCTGGTTTCTTGCCCCAGGTGCGGTCCACAGTAAGTGACTTTGGTGTTTTCCTCACCATTGTCTTCATGGTGCTCATTGACTTAATGATTGGGATCCCATCACCGAAGCTCCAGGTCCCCCATGTGTTCAAGGTAATGGGGGTGTTTGGCCTGGAGTGGGTTTCACCCCATGCTCGTGTTCCTGGTGATGCCTCAAGGTGACACCAGGGCAGGACAGGGCTGAGTCTGGAGGAGATGGTGGTGTGACCATCTCCTCTTCCACTTCCAAGTGCATCGTTTCCCTCTGGAAACTAGAAGCAAGCCCCAAAACTAGGTACCTGTGGGAGAAGTATCTGTAGGTGCTTGCAAGGAGGACGCTGAGTCCTGTGGGAGAGGGTGATGTGAAACCAGGGCTGGATATGCTCTGACACAGGGATGGAGGGGAAAATCAAGGCCAGTGAGGTGGGCGGGCTGGGCAGTGATGCTGCTGTGTGTGCTTTGCTGCAGCCCACCAGAGATGACCGCGGGTGGGTCATCAACCCCATAGGACCCAACCCTTGGTGGACAGTGTTGGCTGCGCTCATCCCAGCCCTGCTCTGCACCATCTTGATATTCATGGACCAGCAGATCACTGCTGTTATTGTGAACAGGAACGAGCACAAACTGAAGGTGAGGGGCCACAAGACATGACCCCATCCCGCAACCCACTCCAGGCTGCAGGTATGGGGAGAAACTCCTACTCCAAATGCTTTCTGGAGCCATTGGTTTGGGGCTGTGTCAGGATGCTGTCCTGGATTACTGAGGACTCAGGGAGCAAATACCAGGGGAGTTCAGATGAGGAGTCTTTCAGAGTAGCAAATTAATCTTAGAGCAGTAGAGAAGTGTGTTTCTGTTTCAAAATGTCAGCAGCAGTTGGGGGAACAAATAATTCGGATGCGCTGCCAGGAGTAACTCAGAGTCACATCCTACTTGCAAGTGGCAAATAGTGGGTTGTTTTTTTTCAGAGAAGCAGGTATCACAAAAAACCCCAAATCCCCTTTGTCTGAACTCCTGACAGATTTTCATGCAAAGTGCTTGCACGAAGACTGGACACATTTCTTTCCAATTCTTGCTTTAAATTGCCAAGACTCACACACAAGTAGGGTTGGATTCTCACTTGTGAGGTGGTCCTCGCTCTTGTGCAGCAGGATGCTCTGTTTCTTGTTTCCTTCCTGCAGAAAGGATGTGGGTACCACCTGGACCTTTTCCTGGTGTCTGTGATGCTGGGCATGTGCTCCGTGATGGGAATGCCCTGGTTTGTGGCTGCCACTGTCCTGTCCATCACCCACGTGAATAGCCTCAAAGTAGAGTCCACATGCTCAGCTCCAGGAGAACAACGCAAGTTTCTGGGGATACGAGAGCAGAGAGTCACTGGCTTTATGATCTTTGTGCTCATGGGCTGCTCTGTCTTCTTCACTTCTGTGCTAAAGGTAAGAGGGAAATGCAAAACACCCAACGAGGGTGAGGTTTCTGGGAGGTTACACAAAAATAGTCTCATCTCTCCAGGCCTGAGTAGTAGTGAGCAGAGGAGGAGGTGATCCCAAACCTTGGGGCTTGACCCACAGTGGGAACCAGGCTTGGTTGCTCTTTCCAGACCCTCAGCCCCCAGTTTGGATGTTTGAGGCAAGTGAGCAACACAACTGCTTGAACCTTCAGGGGTCTGTTGGCTCACCCACATTCATGGGGTTTAATGAAGCATATTCAGACCAGTACAAACTGGCAGCACCTGATCTGTTGCAGTTTGCTCCCCCAAGTGCCTCAGAACAGCCATTCCCAGGAGCTGAACACACTGGAATCATCCCCGTGGGCTTCCTCCCATGTTCCTCCCACAAAGTAATCTCAGCTCTGGGTAGAAGGAGACGTGTCACTTTGTGTGTTGCCACAAGAATGTCTTGAGATGTTTTTCTGCCATTGCAGAACGTGACATAGGGGAGCATGGGTGAAATCACCTCTTTTTCCTCCAGCCTTTCTGGGAAATAGGATTATTCTGATGAAATGTTACTCAAAAGTTCAGCTGAATGCAGAGCATTAAGTCGCTCACACGCGCAAAATCCCTCCTGGTTAAAATCTGACACTTCTCAAACCCTGTGGAAACTTGAAAGCCTTTGGCAGTTTTAGGCAGTGCCTGTAGAAGAGAGTGGTGATCCTGAAAATGCAATTTAAAACCAGAAATGCTGACATTCTTTTTGTTCCAGTTTATCCCCATGCCTGTGCTTTACGGGGTCTTTCTCTACATGGGTGCGTCGTCGCTCAAAGGAATTCAGGTACGGCCTCTTTTCCAGGGTGCAGTGTGTCTGCTCCCTGGTATTTCAGCTCTGTGGAAGCAGGAGCAAAGCAGTGGCGTGGGAAGAAGCCTCTTTGGGAGCAAGAAATGAAAATATTTTGTAGAAGGCAAAGATTGGTGGAGGCACAGGAGGTTTATGGGGCTGGCCACCCAGTGAGCACTCTGTTTCATGGGTTAGGGCAGGTCAGCGTTTGGTTACGTGAGGATGGGGGATTGGGTGTAAATGGAAGGCAGGTTCTGGCACTGGTGGGAATCCTGGCTGGGGGATTCAGTGGGCCAAGAAATGCTGATTATAGAACAATGTGGGGTAATTGCAATTGGGTGGGCAGCACCCACGGGCAAGCTGATTTATAGATGGAGCAATGGGGAAATGGGTGCTGCTCCCCAGGGGAACACAGTGAGATCCAGGATTTCTCATTCCAGCCTGCATCCTGGAAACTCCCTCCACATCTCAACAGGGTCAGAAACCTTCCAGGGGCCCCAGATGGCAACTTTCCACTTTCATTTTGCAGTTCTTTGATCGCTTGAAGCTGTTTTGGATGCCGGCGAAACACCAGCCGGATTTCATCTACCTGCGGCACGTCCCCTTGCGGAAGGTGCATTTCTTCACCATGATCCAGCTGTTCTGCCTCGTCCTGCTCTGGGCCATCAAAGCATCCCGTGCTGCCATCATCTTCCCCATGATGGTAGGAGTTGGTTGGGCAGTGAGATGCTGGGGGGAGATGTAGCATCATCTCAGGCCTCACTGTCTCTTCCCTCTTATGCGTGAAGGTTTTGGCTCTTGTTTTTGTCCGGAAAGTGATGGATTTCTGCTTCTCCAAACGAGAGCTCAGCTTTCTGGATGACCTTATGCCAGAAAGCAAGAAGAAGAAGCTGGATGATGCCAAAAATCAAGCCAAAGAAGAAGAGGTAAAACTTTCTGTGGGCTGGACATCTCCCTCGGGCTGTGAGATTGTCTGTTTCTCTATCACAGTTTGTCTTTAAATGTTGAGGGAAGATCAGATGCTGGTGGCCTAGGTCTCACTTTGTAACCTTTCTTCCCTGAAGTAGCAGTGAGCTTAACACTTGAATAGAAGTATCATTTTTTAAATGGCTCATTTATAATAAAGATAAAGAGGATGATGGAAAGAATTGCTTATACTGGTGTTTTCAACCCCTACAAAAAATGTTGGGAGTGGAAGATCCTTACCTGCTGCAGTAACAGCCAAAGCTGCCATGGGTTAGAAGGAGAGGGCAGCAGCCAATGTTCTTGCTGTGTGTTTAGTTTATCTCTATCTTGATCAAGGACCAAGAACTTGATTTGTCCTTTTTCCATCAGGAGTCCCAGAAGATGATGGAAGCTGCTGCTGCAAATTCAGTTCAGCTGAGGCTGAGGAAGAGCAATGACTTGGATACCCCAAAGCAAAGCAGTGACAGGTAAAGCCTCACCAAGTGCTGGGCCCCAGCAAGATGAGTTATAAAGTGTTTGGCACAATTTTCTCTACTTCAAAGAATCATAGAATGATTTGGGTTGGAAACCTTAAAGATCATCTAGTTCCAACCCCCCTGCATGGGCAGAGACACCTCCCACTAGACCAGGTTGCTCCAAGCCCCATCCAACCTGCCCTCTTTATTGACCATCCCATAGAAACCAGCAGTCAGCTTTGTGGGAGAATCAAGCCTACAGGCAGGGATGCAGGTGTCAGCAGGGCTCTGACCCCAAGCAGATTGGCTGCACAACTCATGTTTGACCCCCAAAACTTGCATCATTAGTGACTTTACAGGAGCTGGAGATCCTCATACTTAAAAATGAGGAGTTGCAGGACTGATCTGTGCCTTAGGAGCCCACTCCAGGGCTACACAACAGCACGAGCCTTTGCATGGAGCTGTAGCTCTGCAGCTCTTTGGATGTCCTCCTAGAACTCTTAATCCAGCAAAACCCCCTGTGCTGATGCTGATCTTTGATGCTCCAGGCCCCCCCTGTTCCTCTTGCTGATGAAAATGCACTTGGGATCATCAGTTCCCACCATCGCAGATTGCTGTGTAACCTCTTTGTTGCAGGGCTGATCCTTCTGACATCAATATCTCAGATGAAATGGCAAAAACAACCGTGTGGAAGGCTCTCACTATGAACACAGAGACCCTCTGAATCTGGGGAGCAAAGAGGTAAAGGATTGCACATGGCCATGGCCCTGCTTCTCTGCAGCCGATGCCTCGAGCTCGTGCCATTCCCTGCTCTGGCTGGCGATGCTGAGCAGCCAGCTCCTCTGTGCCAGGGTGGTGCCACGAATGGGGCTGGGTCAGCAGGACCTGGCAGGTCTTTCATTGATGGGGATCTCCCTCTTTTTGTCTTTTTCTCCCCCCAGTTTTCATGTTTAGGAACCTTGACTTTGAAAGAGAGGAGTGAGAAGGTGACTCAGGGATGTGCCAACGCAGACACGGGGAGAAACCACTTTTGTTCAGCTGGAGGATTCCCATTAAAGCCATGAGATGTTTTCAGTTCCCTCAGTGTGCTTCAGGCATTTGGTATCTCTAGACCAGCAAACTGAGGTGCACGTCCCAGGCAGTGGGAGCTGGGTGTTGTGAAGCCTCCGTGTGTACGTGCGTGTGTTGTTGCGGTTCTGTCGTGGCAGAGGGGCTGCGGCCGCCTTAGCGTTCAGTGCTGGCTTTTCAATCTCTAATTCCTCCTCTCCTTTTTCTTTTTCCCAAATATAAACTCTGAATGTACAACATTATTTTCTGTTATATTTGATGCATTCTCCACTTTCTTCTTCATCACGACCAGGTATTTTTTTTGGCCTGGTCTGGGGCCCTGGCTTGAACCCACTCGCGGTGTCTCACTGGTACCAGGGGTGCCCTCCGTGGTGAGGCAGCATCTGAGCAGTTGGGCTAAGGAGAAGGAGAAACATTTGCTCCCTGCACTCCAGTTTTACAGCACTTTTTATTTTTTGTTTTGGCTCTGCCATCAGCCTGGGAGCTGCAAAATGCAGAATTGCCACCTTTGTGTCCCCTCCCTTGTTCTTCCACTTTCCTTCCTCTTACCTCCCTGAGACTCTGGGCAGTTTATTCTTCACCCCGTCCTTGCCAAGTCTTTTCTCTCACAGGGTGGGGATGAGCCAGGAGGAAAGTAGGAGGATGCCTTGTCCTCCTTGCTTCCCCTGCTGCTTTGCAGGAAGAAGCTGGTAAGCAGAGATGGTTTTCAGGCTCTCTTCACATTCTGGGGGGTTGCTGGGCTGCTGTGTCACCCTGGGCACATGCGGTTGGGTCAGGTGGCTGCAGAGCCTAGTGGAGAGAACAACCCAGAAGAAAAAGGCCTCTTGCAGCCTTCCACCTTGCTGTGGGCTCAGCACCTGCTCCAGGCTCTTGGTGTCTGCAGCCCTGTGCCCCCTGCCTGGCTAGGACATGCACAGGGATCCTCCTGCTGTTGGCTCATCCCAGCCCCTGCAGGAGCATTTTCTTGTGTTAAACCAACCCAAAATGATGAGGGCAAATTGTTGCTCCTTGCAAACAGGTGGGGAAAAGATGAAGTTGCTGTGTAAGGATGGAAGTGGCACATCACCAGGCAGGGCCGAAATCCAGTGGCTTTTTGGGACTGGCATTTGACTGTTGCCAGCATGATGTGGTGACTGTTGGAGGGGGAGGAAACTGGTTTAGCTCTTCAGAGGAAGGGGGGGCAAAAAGCAAAAGGCTTGGAGGAAAGGGAGGGTTCAGAGCCTGGGTTTTCTTGCTGCTGTGATGGCCAAGCACGTCCTGTCGATGCTGCCTTCCTTCCTTAGTGCCCCCAGAGCTGGTGTTTGTGGTACCAGTCCCGTTGCTGCCCTGCCTCTGAGATGGAGTTATTCTAATTCTGCTCTTCCTTTTTCATTTTCCTCTGTGTAAGAGGAGAGAGCTGGGCTGGACTCTGCTCCCTCCTGGCAGGGACCAGGGCCAGAGGGTGGGGTTGTTTTTGGCACATGCCTGGCATCTCTGCAGCGTCAGGAAGGGAGAAAGAAACTCCCTGTGGCTGGTGAGGAGCAGGCAGGGTCCATCTCCCCCGGGTCCACATCTCCCCAGGCTTTGGGGGCTGCAAAGCTTTGGCAGTTCCTTATTTAAAAAGCAGACCAGGCTCCCTCGGCGTTGCCCCAGCACAGCTGTCTGCTCCATTGGAAGCTTTGTTTTTGCTATTTACAGGGCTAGGCTTTTTTCTTTCATTATTAGTATTTTTTTAAATTCAATGAGAACCAAGTTCTTGCCTGACCAGAGTCACAGGACTCTGGGCCTTCAAAAAATGTGGTTGGAACCCCCCAGACTGGCTGTGAGACCCTGTGCTGTGGCTGCCTTTCCCTTTGTACACCAGAGACAAAACCATATTTTGGGAGGATTTAATATTTCCCTGTACAAGGAAAATTATATGGCGGGGTTGGAGGGGGGGGAAGGAAAAACCTCTCAAAAGTTTTCCTGGATTTGCTTTAGCACTTAAAAAAAATCATCATTGGAGTGACCCACAATGCTTTAGTTGGCAGCAAAGCCCCTCCCCATTGATGTGGGATGGGTGCTGGCTGTTTTCCTCTTCTTTGGTGCCTTAAAACAGCTCCTGAATCCCCCGTCAGACCCTTCAAAAGAAGTTTCCTAAAATTAAGTGGGTGGAAAGTGGGAGGGGGAATGATGGACAAAGGTAAGAAATAAGGTGCTGGCACTTTTTTTTAAATTGTTATCATTTTATTTTTCCCCCTGCTATGTTTTATCCCCAGCACACTACATGTAGAAATACAGAAACTATTTTTGTTTCGGAGACGCTGAAATAATATTTATTTTATTGTAAGAGATGATCTAGTTTGGAAACGCTCTGTGTTGTAAATAAAACTGAGGGGGGGGGGGGGGGGGGGGGGGAGGGGGAGGAAAACCGTCCGCCAAGCGAATCTGTTACGATCACTTTGAATCTCTGTGTGTTTGTGTCTTGTTTCTTTTTTAAATCGGATTTCTTCGGGGTTCCTTCTGTGGAGCTTCCATCAGGACCCCGCGTCGCCGTCTCGTGTGTCTCGTCTGGGAAGTGTTGCTGCCTCTGTCGCTGGTTTTTCTCTTGTTGACCACTGAATGTAATGGGAAAACAACACAATAAAAGGCTTGATTGTCTCCCTGTGCCACTCGGGTGCTTTTTGCAGGGTGGGGGGAGTCAGAGGCATCTCTGGAGCTTTTTAAGGGGGTTTTGGTGGTGGTGGGGGGAATGGGTAGAGCTGATCTGGTTGGGGGATCCATCTCCCTGGTGCTTTGGGTCAGGAAGCAGCTGGGTGGGGAAAGATTTGCAATGAGGGGGTTGTGGGGTTTGGGTTGTCTCTTTTAAAAAATGAGCTTTAATTTTAAAATGTGTCAGTAAAAAAAACCCTAATTATTAGTAATGTGATGATAATAATTTAATAATTTAATGATAATTCAATGGTAATCAATGTTTTTAATTTTTCTCTGCAAGTAATTGCAGTGAGCACTGTGTTGCAGGAAGGAGGGAACATGTCACCTCTCCCAGACCCTGGGGTGTGCAGGGAGTTCTGGAATGGGACTGAGGGGATGAAGGTGCTGGCAGAAGGGAGAAGTTGCCCCATCCAGAGTGAGCAGTTCCTCCTCCCTGTGTTTTACAGGGTTTTTTTCAGACCATTTGCTATACAATTAATCAGAATTAAATCCAAAGAGGCACTAGTTATCTTTCATATATATATTTCAATTTATTTCAAAATCCCCACTGTACAGGCCTGGGAGGTCAAGCAGGCACCCTAGTGCCCTTTTACCTAAAACTCAAGGAATTGAGAGCAAAACAGGGCACATAAGCCAAGCTGTGGGGCAAAGCACAGGAATCAAAAATCTCCCAGGACCAGCAGCACATGGGATCCCAACTGGATGCCTGGAAAGCTTTGAGGCATCAGGAATCAAAGCAAAGGTTTTATTAAAGATGTCAGGAAAGCCCCAGGATCTGCAGCACTGCAGGAGCCGTTACAGAGAAGATGAAGCTGGAGAAGTCCAGGTTTGAAGGGAGAGCTGATCCCCCTGTTACAGAGAAAAGGAAGCTGGAGAAGTCCAGGTTTGAAGGGAAAGCTGATCCACAGGTGAGGATTTGAGGAGGAGGTGACTGGCAACACCGAAGGGTTAACACGGCTGCGTGGGATGGATAAATCCTTCCCGTGGAGCATCCAGTAGCTGCAGCCATGGAGGGATCCAACATCCCTGGGCTGATGCTGCTGGAAAACCCAGGCCTTGATCTCCCATTTAATTGTACCTTAAAAAGCAAAGAAACATCAAACAGCTTAATGGAATAGAAATTCCTCCTAGAATCAGTTTAGGAGCTTTGAGACTGCGGTGGTGAGGTTTTTGTTTGCAAAGGAGCAACAGTCTTGGAGAGGGGAGATTGAGGTGAGACATGAGGAGGAAATTCTTTAGTGTGAGGGTGGTGAGACCCTGGCCCAGGTTGCCCAGGGAAGCTGTGGCTGCCCCATCCCTGGCAGTGTTGAAGGGCAGGTTGGATGGGGCTTGGAGCAGCCTGGGCTGGTGGGAGGTGTCCCTGCCCATGCAGGGGGTGGATCTGGATGATCTTTAAGGTCCTTTCCAACCCAAACCGTTCTATGATTGCTTTGCTTTGAGGAGCACAAAGTGTTATAATATGTCTTATAAATGCAGATGATCCCACTACCATAATGTTGAAATGAAGTGCAAAGCATGGTGAGAAAAACCACCTCATCCCTTCAGAAATTATTAACTTCCCCCTGGAAATAGCTTAATTTTCCTTGTTTTATGACAGGTAAACATCAGGGAATCCAGCTGAGTCAGCAAAAATGAGCAGCAGTGCCAGGCCTAGGGAGCTGCTCTCTGCACCAAACCTGCTTCTTTGTACCCATGTTTTGAAATGATTCATTTGTCCAGTTTTCATTCACAGTGTTTGCCATTTGGGATGACTTACGTGAGTGGTGGGAACACGGCTGGGAAGGGGTTGCTGTGGGGCTCCTCCTTCATGTACCTCTTTGAGGAGCTGCTGAAAATAGGAAAACACATGGAGAGAAAACTTCCAAAAGCGAATTTTCCACTGGGTTATGGCACTTGAAGCATGGTGGGAGGTTCTTTCCCAGCCTGGTCCAATTGCCCTCCCCTTTGGTACCTGTACTGCTTGGTGTTGATGAGCCAGTGCACGAAGTCCTTGGCCTTCATCTTGTCCAGGTAGCGGGTGAAGTCACTGGTGAATGTCCCTTCCGAGTGTCGCTTGATGTTGGACATGAAGCTTTGGGCACTTTGGGATTCATATTCCTGCCATCTGCTTGGGAGGAAAAGGATGGGGCAAGAATATATGGTTTAATGCACTTTGTGGCATCCTGCATCCTCCCTGCAGGAGGTGCCCAGAGGTTGTGTGCTGTAAAGTACTTTACTGTGTGGAGCAGCCTCCAGAAAAGCTATAATAATACATAAAATTATGTTCAGTTTCAGGGTGTTCTGCCTTGCCTGGCCAGGGTTGTTCCTGATGACATGCATTAGATATGTAATATCCTGGCCTGTGTTGTCTGCTCCGGGTCTTGCTCAGCTGCTGTGGGTTTGTGCCTCCACCTGAGTCCCTGGGGGCTGTTCTGGGAGGGCACGAGGGGCTGCCCCGAGGTTTAGATCAACTTCTGCCAGCTCCAGGAAGAGCTGATGTTGGTGTCCCCTCCCTTACCTTCACCTGGCAGAAGGACCCCAAAGGGTTTTCCTCCCACCAGCCACAGGTGCAGGGTTCAGTCCCACGGGCAGAGCATCGCCCATCCTGGCTCTGCCCCACCATGTCCCTATGCCTGTCCCTGGTCTGACACAGATGAGAAATCCTGGGGGGCACACGACAACATCCCTGTGTGGGCTGCTGGAGAGCTGGGGGGCAGCTCAGCTGGATAAATACAAAGGAGGCACAGGGCAGCAGTGGGGAGGCCCCAGAGCTGGGAGGGGACTTGCAGCAGCAGGAACAGGAGGGCTGAGCTCCAACAGCCCCTGCCCAGGCCAGTTCTGCCAACACCTCCTACCTGGACGTGTCAGCTGAGTCCTCGGGGCCCACCTGCCACCCGGTGGGGATCAGCAGGGCGAGCACCAGCCCCGAGAGGCACAGCCACCCCGCGCTCAGCATCCGGCTTCCTGGAGAGGTCAAGATAGAAACACTGGGGGCTGCAGTCACCACTGGACCCCCCCAGCCTGTGCACAGAACAAATCCAGCATGAGTCAACCTCCTTCCCAGTGTCTTGGCAGCGTTTTGATGGTACCTATGAAAACTGGATCTTCACAATCACTTGTCAGCACATCTACCGTGGCTTAGGTGCAGGCACACACAGCCACAAGAACAGGCTTGTATCACCCAAAGATATAACTCGTTGCAATAAACTTGATCCCAAACCTCCCCTTTTCTATCTAGGAGCACTATTTCTAGCTTCAGCTTATCACCAGAGTGCTGGAGAACTTTCCCAGCAAAGCGGCAGCAACTCCCAAGAGTTGATTAATTAGAGTTTCACTTTTCTTACCTTTGCTGGATGCATTTGCAGTTCAGGGGGAGTAAAACGCCAACCCCCTTGCTTTATTTCCTGAAAATCAGACTTGAGGTTGCCTGTCCCCCAGCACTTCCATTCCTCTGGTTTAATTTCTTCAGAGATTGGTAGTAAAGAAGAGAGGAAAAGGCACTTACCTTCTGCACAGCCAAGCGATCCGCTAAAAGCAAGATCCTATTTTCTTCCTTCAAGCTGGTTGTGGCTGAACCCAACTCCTTCCCAGGGCTTTTAAGCTTGTTAGCAGGATGCTAAAAGCTGACAGGTAGGTCACTGGTGCTCCTGTTTTCAGTTGGATGGGTCATCATGAATCATTATAGGATTTTTTAAGTGGGGCTGTTGCAAAAAATACAGTAGTTGCCACATTTTTCAGCTTATGCCTTTGGTGTAAGGGTTTTTTTTGGTTGTTGATGCCATTTCTCTGATCTTTTCTGTTTTTTCCCCACTTCTTGGGCCAAAGGAATGACCTGTTGGTTTCCTTCTTTCAGGTGATGTGGCCCCTTATTGCCACAGTGCCTCCTGCATGGAGAAATGATGTCTCTGCCCTTTCAAACACCTTTGGTTTGACTTGAAAAACATTAAGAAAAAACAAACAACAAAAAAAAAGTCAAGCATTTGGGTATCCAAGCACTTGCTGCTGCTTTCTGCAGTGGGAGGTTCAGGACACAGCTTCTCAGCTGGACAGATACATGGTGATCCAAGCCTGAGCTTGGTCCCCATGGCCAGATCCAAAACTGGGGCCATTCACCATAATTTCTTCCACCTGGGGGTGACAGGAGGCACTGTGGGCAGCTGCAGATCTGGGTCAGTGCTTTTCCCCATGGGACATAAAGGCTCATCCCAAGAGCTGGAGGAACATCTGGAACTCATCAGGCCAAGGACAATAGTTTTGCAGGGGTGTCTCCTGGGAACTTCCCTCATTTTTTAAAATCCTCGAGTCCAGCAAAGGAAAAAAGGCTTGAGAAGAACAAAACTGGGGGTAGACTTGAAGGCCCAGAACTGGCCCTGGAGGGGAAGGTGCTGACAGCTCCAGATGGACATGGAACAAAGCCCTCATCTCCCTGAAGATGCTGGGAGGTCAGATGAGCTTTTGAGGGCTGCTTATTCGGAGGATTGATGGCAGGCTGCATTTCTGGGGCAGTTTTGAGATACTTGGGAAGCTCTTGGCTAAGGAATGCCTATAGTTCAGTGCTCGGGGGGCTAAATGTGCCCTTTTCACAAGTGGATGGTCAATAGGCAGAGAAGAGTTCAGGAAACTGGGCCGTGGTTCTCCCTCACCCAACACAAGCTGCCAGAAGAGATGTGGGCTCCAAGTCCTAGGTGCTCCACCACTTACTGTCCTCTCCTCCTGGGACCTTTCTTCTTGCAGTTGGGTACTTACTATTATTCCACCAAAGAGATTTTCTGTAATTATTGTCACTGTCAAAATATGGCTGGTGTTCAGGGGATGCTCATGTTGAAGAGCCTTTTAATTAGGGCCAACAATGGCCTAATGAGAAAGCCTGACATCAGAGAAGGAAGGTAGGAGATTAATTAGCTCAACCTTCAGAGGAGAGGTCCAGGTCTCCTACTCATCACTTGGATGGGATATTTCTTAATGCCAACAAATTAGCTGCCAATGCCATAGTATGAAATATTCCTGTGGCCCAGGAAGGCACATCAGTGACCCACAGTGGTGGAGAGCTCTGGAGAAGACAAATGCAGTTCAGCCAGCACAGTGCATGTCATGTTGCTTCGTCATTTTCTTAATCATGCCCCCCAGTGCTGGAGTGGGTTGATGTGTCCCACAGGACACTTTCTCTGCTGTCCACGGGTGGTTTTCACAGGCCCATTGGGATGCAATGATCTTCCCTTCCTAAGGGTCCTCTGTGGTCTTTCTCTTTCCACCTGGTTTGAGTTGCTGGTGGGTCTCCCAGCCCTGGGTGACAGCACGGTGGGTGCATGGACCTGTGTTTTAATATGTACGGGCAGATCTGGAATTTGTTCCATTTAGGACTTGGAGAGGTTTTTATGGACAGCAGGTGGCAGCCTCCCTCTGCCTGTCCTCCCTCTGCGTCTTCCTCTGCCTCCCTCTGCCCATCCTTCCTCTGTCCGTCCTGGTCCTGCCCTCCGGTGCCTCGCAGCCTTCTCCTCGTTGCTCAGCAGGTCCCCAAACCTCGTCCGTCCCTGCAAAGACCAAAGCAATGTGATGTCCTGCCCTGCGGGGGTGGAAGACCCCAGGCTGAGAGATGCTGTGGGTGGCAGCACAGTGATGCCCCAGCTAGTTTGGTTGGTTTGGGTTCAAAACCTTGCTCTGTAAACTTGTAAAACTGGAAGAGGGGAGATTTAGGTTGGACATCAGGAAGAAATTCTTCACTATGAGGGTGGTGAGACCTTGGTCCAGGTTGCCCAGGGAAGCTGTGGCTGCCCCATCCCTGGCAGTGTTGAAGGGCAGGTTGGATGGGGCTTGGAGCAACCTGGGCTGGTGGGAGGTGTCCCTGCCCATGCAGAGGGGGTGGGACTGGATGGTCTCTAAGGTCCCTTCCAACCCAAACCATCAATTATGCATCTTTAGAGAAGCACCTTTGAAGATAAAAGAGCATCCTGCACTGATGGAGCAGGGGCCAAAGAAAGTGATAAGGGAAAACTCCTGGACCACCAACCCTTAGATCAACTCATCCATAACCCATCCAGCCTGTGCTGCACTTTCCCTTTAGGTCCCCCCAGGACTGGCCATGTGTTTGATTTACCCATCTCTGCCAGTCTTGGTCTCTGCAACCATGGGGAGAGGGAGGAGGAGCCAGGCTGCTCTGATGGGGATGGTGGGATGTGGCCCTGCTGGCTTGTCCAAGATCAGGCTGGAAACAAGGTGAGTTTGCACTTAAACCTGCTCTTAAATCACAACACAGACCTTCCCAGCCTCCTTCTGCCACCAGTCAGCTCCTGCTCTGGGGCTCAGTTTCCCTGCCTGGAGTGACGGGGTCAGGCTGACATGCTTTGGTGCCTTGATTCTCCATGCAACAGCCTGAAGGCAACCACAAAGTCACCTGAGATACATCTAACTGCTCCACTAGTACTGGTCTGTAGCTGCAGATGCAGTTAAACCAAGAGCTGGTTAAATTTAGAGGGGTTTGCTGCAAGCAAGAAGGAATAAAGGCTTTGACTTCACCTTCTTGGATCCTCTGCAAAGAGACCTTTGTTTCCCACAGGAGTGCATTTCAGGTCCAACCCAGGAGAGCAGGGGATAGAAAAACCTTCCAATGTGTCCCTCAGGCCTGTAGTTCGGAGCCAGGTACCCTGTGAATCAGTGCTCTCAACTCTCACTTTCCCCACAGCTGCAGGTGTTTGTGGTCTCCTCCCTCCCCACCACAATTAGAGGCAATTTTATACTGGTGTGTCCCAGCACGCTGCTTCTCACTGGCTGTGGCTGCTGCCCAGGCACAAATGGGCAAAGAAAGACCTTCTGGGGTTGGTGGTTTAGCCTGACTCTCCTCCTTTGGGGTAATGCTGAGTTTTGGTTTCAGCAGCTTTGAGGCTTTTTCCTTGTGTTTTGCTTTACAGATGTTCTCTAAGAGGACAGGGGGGTGGGGGCATTACAGAAGGATATTCTGCGTTCCCAGCAGGGTGTTTTGGCAGCTCTGAAGAAACAGGGATTATTGTCCTGCCTCCTTTCCCCTTTGGGCACACTTTTAAAAGGTAAGAACAGTATGTGCCTTTGATGCTGCAGTGGAGGGTCTGCAGTCTCCTGCCTTGAGCCTGGGGCTGACCCTTGATGCCAGGGAGGAAGAGTGGGGTGGGATTCAGTTCTGGTGCCCTCAGCACAAAAAGGATATAGACCTGTTGGAGAAGGTCCAGAAAAGGGCCACCAAGATGATCCAAGGGCTGGAGCAGCTCTGCTCTGCAGCCAGGCTGGGAGAGTTGGGGTGTCCAGCCTGGAGAAGAGAAGGCTCCAGGGAGACCTTGGAGCAGCTTCCAGTGCCTGAAGGGGCTCCAGGAAAGCTGGGGAGGGACTTTTCACCAGAGAAGATGGTGAGAGGACAAGGGGTGATGGTTTTAAACTGAGAGAGGGGAGATTGAGGTGAGATACTAGGAAGAAATTCTTTGCTCTAAGGGTGGTGAGGAACTGGGATGGGTTGCTCAGGGAGGTTGTTGGTGCCCCAGCCCTGGAGGTTTTTAAGGCCAGGTTGGAGGAGGTTTTGTGCAACCTGGTCTGCTGGGAGGGTTCCCTGCTCGTGGCAGGGGGGTTGGAACCTGATGGTCTTTAAGGTCCCTTCCAACATTAATGATTCTATGATACAAAGATGGTGTTGGGCCTCATGACAGGCTGTGAGGGGCTGACTTGGAGTTATGAGCCCTTAATGCCATGAGCCCTTCCCAAAATCAAGCTCAGGCTGTATCTACCCTCTGGTGGGCCTTCATTGTTGATGATTTTTTCTCTCTTTGCTGTTCACAAAGCAGAAGGAAATTGGGGGAGATCTCTCCTGCCCCCAGCACCCGTCACTCCCCTGACCCTGAGCACCTTTTATGACCTCTGAATGTCCATGATACATGGATGGTGAGGAAAGGCTTTGGGTGCTCCAGCCAAGGTGCTACAGCCATGCTGCCACATGGGAAAGGTGAATGTGAGAGCCTGGAGAAGTGGAACAGGTTTTGTTATTGGATAGTTGGATGAGAAACCAGCTTGAACCACTACTGGACTGGGAGATGGGAAAGCTATGGGGAATTGCAGGCAGAATGACTTGGGGTCAAGCATAGAACCATAGAATAACTTTTAGTTGGAAAAGACCTTTAAGATCATCGAGTCCAACTGATAACCCAGCCCTGCCCAGGCCACCACAGACCCATGTCCCTCAGCACCACATCTACACAACTTTGAAACCCCTCCAGGGATGGTGATTCCACCACTGCTCTGGGCAGCCTTTGCCAGGGCCTGACAACCCTTTCCATGAGGTAATTATTCCCAAGATCCAACCTAAGTGTCCCTGACACAGCCTGGGAGCTGGATGCCTGGTGGGGATGCAGCTGCAGTGACACTGCTGCAAGAGTGTCCCAGGTCTGCTTCATCAGGGAGAGCTGCTGGTCCTTGGGGATCACCTGAAGTTTAGAGGCTTTTGCCCTTGCACCTGGGTGAATTGGTGCATTTTTCTTCCTTTGGCTAAAACCCCAGGAACCAGCCCCAGCAGGACATGGGGCTGAGCCCAGGCTGCCAGCACTACTGGGTGCTCAGCTCCTCCAGGGCCCACAGCCCTGCAGCCCCCCAGGTGGGTACTTCCCACCTCCCCTGGGAGGAGCAGGGTAGCTGTGAGCTGTGGCACAGTTGGGTGGTTCTGGGCAAGCAGTGGGTGCTCTGAGCAGGCTGGGTCCCTCAGGCACCCTGGCCCAGTGATCACTGGTTCATGCTGGGGTGCTGCGGGAGGTGAATGGGGGCAGCTCCAGGCAAGCAAAGCTGGGAGTGTGTGGGGAGCTCCTGGGGTGATACTGGGAGGGCTGGGTGGCTGTGGGGAGGTTTGGCTCAACGCCTTGGGGGTTGTGTGCCTGCAGCCTGCCAAAAGCCTCTCTGGGGTTTTCTTAAACGCTCTTCTTTATCTGAGACCAAGGGAGATGGTGATTAATGGTTTATTTCTGGTGAACATTCTCTGTACTTTGAAACGTGGAAAGCTTGGTCAGGTTTCTTTTTTTACCTGCCTCTTCTTCCTGCCCATAATGCTATAATAATCTAATGAGACAAGCTACTGCTGTGCATGGGCTGAAGAGTCCTCAGCAGAGTTTGGAGCAAACATGGCACAGGTTTTAATTTCACCCTCTTGATTTCTGTGGGCCCTTAGCAGGCTTGTGTGTGATTAATTAACCCTTGACTCCCCAGCTTTGCAAAAACTCCCCAATGAGAGACCTTCTTGGGCTGTTTGCACTGGCTTTTATCTAGGCAGCAATCATTGGTAAGTAGCTGATGAAACCTGATCGAGCCATAAATCAAAACTTCTTTGCATTCAAATGCAACAATTAATGCTGGGTGTGTTGGTGTAATTAGATGACAAATTATGCCTCAAGATTCACTTGCTTGTTTATATAGAGAAGCTGTGTTTGCTCAGCCTGGATGTTTGGCCATGGTTTTCAATCTCCCCCAGGGGATGTTGAACGATAAACTTGGGGAGCTGTTGCATCTGCAGAATTCAGACCCTTTGACCTCAGCTCCTTCACCAGGAGCCTTTTTGTCTGCTCACTTGCACCCACTGTTTTCAGCAATTTTGAGTTGTCTAAGCCCTCCTTTCTCCAAGATGTTAATGCAGAATTTATTCCCGCAATGGTCCAGGCTTGCTCAGGAGGATTTGAGCCCCACCAGCCCAGGGCAGGGGCTGCCTTCAGATCTGCAAATCCCATGCCCAGCTGGAAAAGCTCCTTGCAGTCATGGGTACCTGGACACTCTGTTTTAGTTTTGAGACTGTAGGGCTGGAGCTAAACAGCAATGACACAAGCCGAAGACCTGGCAGCTAATCTGCTGCTGGATGTTTGTTCCTGGTGATCCTGGTGCCACAGGATGTCTCATTTACAGCCTTGGAGTGTGCCTTGATGAGGATGAACGCACCCTGAGATGGGCAAGAGTCTTAGTAACTCAACTAGGTCTTGTTTTGCTTGAGTCTCTGAAAATTTGGGGTGGCTGCTGGAGCAAAGGGGTGTTCAGAGAATCACAGATTTGTCTGAGTTGGAAGGGACCTCTAGAGATCACCCAGTCCAACTGTCCCACTGAAGCAGGATCACCTGGAGCACGTTACACGGGACTGCATCTGGGCAGGTTTTGAATATCTCCAGAGAAGGGCACTCAGATGCGTTGCTGTTTCCGTGAAAAAAATGAGTATTGGGGGTTGAATGATGCAGAAGGGATGAGTCAACTCGAGCACAGGCTCTCATCCTTGCAGAGATGCTGCTTGCAGGGGGGGAGAGCCCAGGATGTTCAGCTGCAGTTCATCGCTCCAACCCCAAAGGTAAAACCGAAGGCAGACAGTGTGGCACAAAGCCAGGACAAAGCTCTACAGATAAAAGGCTGCTGATGTCACTAGCGCTAGTTGGTGCCTGTTTACACAACTTAAGAAGGTTTTATCCACTGATTAACTGTTCTTACAGGATTTCTTTGTCAAAGACCCATAGATGTTCTCTTATCTACTTGGAACAAAACAAGCCGACAGCTTTTTATTTCCCTTTCCCTTATGATGGTAATTGGTGCTGATAACAACTATCATATGGACTCTGATCTCTAAGTGAGGGGCCACAACTCTCGGGGACAAAGGAATTGACTGTTTGCATAAACAGCTTAAAAAATAAGGAATTTTTAAAAAAGAGTGGAGAAGGGGCTAATTTTCCCCAACTGATGCTACTTTGGCAGGAAAACAGCTGCCCTGTCACCAAATAAATCCAGCTCCTGGCAAGAGAAATATCTCAACTGGTAAAAGTTGAAAGAGTTGTTGGGAAGGGAATTGATTTTTCTTTATTTGTGGCTTTTTTTAAAAAAAAAGACAAATTGTGTAGGAACTTGAAGTTTGTTGTCAGCCACTTTTTTCCGGGCTGCACAAGAGGACATTCTATCAACCTGCAGCTGCACCCTGCTTGTGGGCAAAAGAGCTCCTGCTGTCTTGCCAAACAGGATTAATGGCAAGTTGGCAGAGAAGGGCCTGTGTCCTGGAGGATACACGCCAGGGGACTGGTTTTATTTTGTTGGTTATTGGTTACTTTTTAGGGTTGTGTTTTTTCTTTTTCTTGATCTGAACCAGTGCCCAGTCCTGCAGCTTGGGAAGGGTCCTCGAGGACTCTCTCCTGTGCATCCTGATGCTGGTTGGAGGCAAAGAGCTTGGGGACCTCCTGTTTTGGAGTAAACCAGCCCAAATCCTGAGTGTGCATCTTCCCTGGGTGGGTGCTCAGGCAGTCCAGAGGCCTCCACTGGCCTGTGGGTCAGCAAAGCTGCATTTAATCCCCTCCTTGCTTGCTAAATCCTTGTGTTCTCCTTGCTCTTGGCTGCTGTGCCTGGGAAACCCTGCCAGTTCTGGAGCTGACCTTTTCCAACAAAGCACCTTTGTTGGGCAGACCTCAAGGCTATGGACTTGCTCTTTTATTTTCCCTTCTTTACTTACTACTGGTTTTTGTTGTTTTTGTGTTTTTTTGTGTTGGTTTTTTTTTTAATTGATGTCACCACCCAGCAGCACAAGGATCCATTATTGAGCTGCTGTTGGACTTTGCTTGTTTGCAGGAGGGTAAGAGCCAAGGGGCACTGGCCGGGCTGCATCCTGGAAAGTGGAGACCAGAAGTTGGAGCAAGAGGAAACTTGGCAGGAGAAGCAGAGCCCTGATCCAGCAGTGCTGAGCCCGCCGGCCCCACGTGCCAGGGAGGGAGCTCTGGTCACTGATGGGGTCCTGTGGCTGATCTTTGGGGCAGGCTGGGTGGAAGCAAGAGTGGGTTTTTCCCCTCAGTGGACCTGTTATGGTGAAGGCTTTCCTGGTCCTCTGTCTGCTCTCCATGGGGCATCCCAGCAGAGAGCAGCAGGGTGTGCCCCAGGGAGCCCGTCGCTCTCCCATGGGTGCTGCTCCAGGGAACCATGCTTGGTGCCAGTGCAGGCTGACCCCTGTCCCCCTCTGGTCCCCCACCTTAGGGCACCTGATAAAAGCTCCCAACTCTGCCAGCCTTTGAAGAGGCATTTTTGGTGCCATGGGAGAGTGTTGAGGTGGGAACAGACTCGCTGCAGAGCTACTCTTGCCCTCCAGAGGAGGCCCTGGAGATGATGGGAGGGCTGGAGCAGCTCTGCTCTGGAGCCAGGCTGGGAGAGTTGGGGTGTCCAGCCTGGAGAGGAGAAGGCTCCAGGGAGACCTTGGAGCAGCTTCCAGTGCCTGAAGGGGCTCCAGGAAAGCTGGGGAGGGGCTTGGGCCAAGGGCAGGGAGGGAGAGGACAAGGGGGAATGGATTAGAACTGGAAGAGGGGAGTTTCAGGTTAGACATTAGGAGGAAATTCTTCACTATGAGGGTGGTGAGAGACTGCAACAGGAAGGTTGTTGATGCCCCGTCCCTGGAAATACTCAAGGGCAGGTTGGATGGGCCTTGAGCAACCTGATCTGGTGGGAGGTGTCCCTGCCCATGCAGGGGTTTGGATTTAGGTGATCTTTAAGGTCCCTTCCAACCCACACTGTTGTATGATTTTATGATGATTCTTCTCTTTAACTGCATGGTTTATCTGGGGCAATGGTCGCCTGACCCTGTGTTTGTGTTCTACTGCTGCAGCTCCCCGTGGCTGCCTGTGCTCACCGCGGGCTCTTGGTCCCTGCAGTGACACTGAAGCCAGGGCCAAGCAGGGCACTGGTGGCTTCACTCCCACGGGAGCCTGGCAGCTTGTCCCAAGGGTGCCCATTGCTGGTGGGTGCCAAAGCCTGACCCAAGGTGCTGCTGCCCCCAACCTTGAACCATGGACGGGACGAGCCAGTGAGCGGAACACAAACCAGGGCAGCTGCTCCTTCCCACAGCAGGAAGGGTGGCTGCTGGCCTCCCATGGCCCTGTGAGCTGCTTCCTGGCTCCTTGTGAGTTGGTGGCAGCAGACATAGGTTGGGCAGAGGCTGAGTAGGAGGGGGAAGGCTCGGAGATCCTGCTCAAGGAGGTGGGTGCTGGCACAGCCTGTCCCATGACTAACGCCAACACCCAGACAAGCCTCTGCTCTGGCTCTGTGCAGAAGCTTCTCCTCTCTCAGCAGTGGTTCTGCCCAACAGTGCTGGCTGATGTGCTGGAAATGTCTTTATTTGCAAGCCTTGCACATCTCCCAGGGTGTGTGGAGCTACCTGCAGAGGAAGGGCCTCTCTAGGTGGGCTGCTTTGTGGCTCACCTTGCCTCTCAGTTGGTCCCTGGCTGTTTGGGACTCTAGCAAAGTGGTGGAAAAATTCCTGGAGGGGGGTTTGCTTCCCTGTGCTGCACAGACTCCCCAGCAGCCCTGGGTGGGCTGCACTGCCCCTCTGCAATGCTCTTCCACCTTCCCTGGTGTTTGCCTGGGTTCCTTTTTCATCTCTTGCTTTCCGTGTGGAGTCAGAAACCGCAGCTTGAAGCAAAGCACTCAGGGTTGCAAAATAATCTGGGCTGGTAGCAGGGTAGAAGGGAGGTGCTCCCAAATCAGAGAGTATTATCCTGTCTGGCTGAGGGGCAGAGTGGTGGAGAGAGCTGGGCCTGACTCTTTGCAAGGGACTGATGCAAAGAGGCACCCTCAACCTGCTGAAAAAGCTTTATTTAATTTGCCTGTTGCCACTGAGTCTTGTTTCTCTTCAAGTGTCTGGTTTCTTCCCTTGTCTCTGCAAGTTTGTGTTTTGGGGGCTTTAAATGAGACAAAACAGCTACGAGAGACCTCCCTTAAGTCGGCTGGAAGCCCTTTGGTGCATAGAGACTTAGAAGGTTCATGGATTGTTACAAGAGGTGAAAATATTTGGCTTCTCCTCCATGCCAGCAGAAAAAAAAAATTAAACTGTGCAATAATTACCTGCTAATGGAGAAGATACTCAAGAACGAGGAATTGTGAAATCCTCTTTGTGCAAAGAAATTGCTAGTAGGCATGTGTAGAAAATAAGCACATCCCTTCTGCTGTCTTAATTACAGCAAATATGCACAAGAATGGAAAGCTGAGGTGTAATAGTTTCACCTCTAAAATAGGGAAGCAAAGCTGGTAGTACAAAGCACCAATATAATTCACTTTTTTATAAGCAACAGGCTGCAGGATCTGTACAGCTGTGAGGACGGGGAGGTGGCAGCCTGGGGGTGTGGGAGGAGGGGGGATGCTGTGCCAAAAGAGGAGCTCTTGTTTTGGGGGAGAAACTGGGAAAATGTTCCTCTATTCAGCTCTATAATCATAGCTTAGGGGAGACCTTATTGCCATGTTTCAGTACTTAAAGGGTGGCTACCAAGAAGGTGGAGATTCCTCTTTCACAAGGAGTGACATGGAAAAGATGAAGGGCAACGGGTGCAAGTTACTCCTGTGGAGATCCTGATGACCAGAATAAAATTTTTCACTGTGAGAACAGTTGGGCATTGGAATAAACTCCCCAGGGAAGTGGTGGATTCCCCAGCACTGGAGACTTTGAAGACTCAGCTGGACAGGGTGCTGGGCCATCTCATGTAAATGTTGTTTCTGCCTAGAAAGGTTGGACCAGCTAATCCTTGAGGTTCCTTCCAACCTGGTATTCCATGAAAATGAGGGTGGTGCAGCCGTGACTGCAGGTAGGTCTGGTTGGAATGGGCAGGGATTGTACCAGCTGTGTCTGCTGAATTAATGGTGGGTTTTCTGTGAAACGGCCGTTTCTGCCGCGGGAGCGTTGCCAGGCTGGAGCAATCTCATGGGGCTGAAGAGGCTGGAATGTTGTTTTTTTTTAAAAAAATTAAAATCCTTATTTGCTTTTAAGTGCTGTTCTCGTCTCTGGGCAGGTGAGGACAGGCAGGAGGACCACAGGGTTCCCCAGCCACAGCTTGGGCTCTGCCCCGTCCCTGTGACGAGGAGGTCACGGCGCGTGTTTGGGCTTGGTCTGGATGAAATGCAACACCTCATCCTGGATTAACTGCAGGACAGACCAGTGAGCAGCTGGGTGGGGAAGGTGTGCTGAGCCTCAGGCTGAGCACCAGGGCTCAGCACCACGGGGGACGATGCTGGCCTGGCTGGGGGCTCACCAGGCTCCAGCCTGCATTTGCCCCACGGTTCAGGCTCTGTCCCTGCTTGTGCATTGGGGGTGGGAATGAAAGGCCTGTGCCCTGTATTCTGCTGACCCCAGCCCTGCCTGGGGCCACCCTGCGGGGTCCTGGAGCCAGGCCCTGGATGTTTTTTGTGCTGTCTCAACGCTGCTGCAGCAGGATCCTCTGATTCATCCTGCTGACATCCCCCTGAGGCCTCACACCAGGGCTGCTCCTCCTGCTGAGTGCTGGTGTGGGCTGGGATCCCCGTGGGGTGCTGCAGTGGCTCCTGATTCCTGTGTGGGAAGGGGTGTGGGGTGTGCTGGGACTCCTGGCTCCCTTCTCAGGTGCAGGGTGGATGGGGCTTAGAGCAGCAAAGCCTGGGGGTGCCCAGGGTTCCCTGCTTGGCAAGGTCTGGACACCCCCTTTGTGTGCACCTTTGGGTGCATCTTCAGGGTCTGGGTTGCAGTGGAAGGTGACTGTGGGATGCAGCTTCTGGGGATGCTGACCTGCCCCAGTCCCAGGTTTCCTTGTGGATCCCTCCAAGGGCATCTCTGGGATCTGGAGATGCTTTAATATTTCCCTGGAACTGGGGTCTGTAGAGCATCTCCCATGCTATGTCTGACCATGCTGACCTTTCCCAGTGAGAAAGGGGCTTCATATTCTTCTTGCTTACAAAAAGGGAAACTGAGGCACAGGAGGCTGATAGATCTCAGCCCATCTCTGAGGAGGGGTGAGGTGGAATGGTTAAGATAGGGGGCAAGATTGAATTTTTAGCTTTCTAGCTCTGCTGCTGACATGGAAGACTTAAACTCAAGGCTTTTCCGCCTCCTTTTCTGCCCCTGCTGGTCACCAGCCTCTTCTGCTGGAAGCTGATGAAGCAAAGGAAAATGAGGGGACAATGATATGGAACTGTCCAGACTTCTGCAGTGCCACAGCCTGGATCTGTTTGGGCATGCTGAGCCATGGTGCCCATCCCTCCTGGCACTGCTGTGCCAAGGCAGCGTAACCCGTCTGAGCAGGATCGGGTTGCACCTGGGAGTGGAGAGGTCCCAGGCCAGGGTCTGCCACCTCCTTGGGGGTCTGGGATGAGTGGAAACCTCATCTTTGCAGCAAGAAGAGGGGCTGTGCTGGTGGAGCTTTGCACGGGGGTGGATTTTGGGAGCTGGTGGAAGGGACAGATGAGACAGTGCCAGCGTGTAGTGTCCCCGTGCCCAGGTCAGGGGCGATATGCTTTGGCAGAAAGTTGTGGCAGAACTGGAAGAGCAGGGCTCCAGCAGAAGGCCAGGGCCAAGGTGTGGGCTTGGCACCCGGTGAGAAGGCCAGCGAGTGTTGTGGGTCAGCTTTTGAGGGCACCTGTGGAGCTGTCTGGGAGAACTGGTCTGGCAGAAAGCTGTGCCTGAGTCAAGCCAGCACCGTGTGCTGAGGGTTGCAGGCAGCTCCTCCCTGCACCTGCTGCCCTCTGAGATGGTCTTCAAACTGCCCTGGGTCTGTGAGGCACCTCCTGCTCTCACCCCACTCCAACACTTGTGCCTATTTCTCCTTCTCAAGGGTGATGACTGTCACGTCTCAAACCAGCTGCTTGTGGTACCACTGCCAGGAGATTTGGGGTCCAAGCACATGCTCTTGCCCTGGCTCTTTGGGATGGCTTTGCATCCATCTTAACTCAGTTTTGCTCCAAAAGTTTGATACCCAAGCAAATTTGCACCCATGACTTTTTAAATTTTTCCTTTATTAACAATAAATAATACACTATATTACAAGGATCTCAACACAATATCCATAAATCATCTTTTTTCTGCAGCCACAAATAAATAGGACTCACCAGCTAATGCATCTATGAGCAGTGTGGGACCCAGGGCAGGGAGAAATCAGGGGGAGTTTTGCTGCACCCACTTGCCCAAAGCAACTGTTCTTTGCTGGCACCTGCATGGTGTCTCCATCCCCTAGGCCATCAGAACCAGGGGTGAAATCCAGAATGTGTGGTCTCAGGCTTCTGGAAATCGTGCAAACCCACACCCAGGAGGGCCGGGGGTGTCAGACCCCAGCTGAGATGCTGCCCTGGGCTGAGGCTCCCATGCTGGGCTGAGCTGGCTGCACTTACAGGAGAGGTTCTAGTGCTCATACTCATGTAGAGGGATTATATACATGGACACTGCAATGCTCCTTGGTCACAGGTGGTCTTTGAGTTATGAGACCTTTGCTTAAGAGTCTACTGTAGCTGGATGTGTTCATTGCCTGGTTTTGGTGCACACATGAGACCATGTGTAGAGCTTCTCCTTTTGCTTGTTTTTTTCCCAACTATTCCTACGGTGGGGTCAACTCCATGGACTTCTTCCTCTCCTCTCTCTGCTCTTCCCACTCCTCCTCTGACTCGTAAGTGCCCTTGATGATGGCAACCCTATCTGACATGTTCATGCAGTATGGTACAAGGATGTAGAAGTAGAGCAGAGCAGCCAAGCAAGCCCCGAGGATGGGTCCAACCCAGAACACCTAGAAAGAAAAAAGGGAGAGGGTGAGAGCAGGTCTGGAAGGCTGGTGCACCAGGTCCAGCCATCACAACAGCATCCCTCACTGCTCCATGTCTCCTAGTGGATGGAAAGGTCCAAATACCCCCTCCAGTAGACCTTTCGGGCTGAAATCCCCTCAAGCATTGTGTGCTGAAGACAAAGCTCTTCATGAGAGCAGAGATGTGGTGTGGTGGGAAGGAGGCACTGACCCTGCTCTGCAGGCTGGGTCTGAGCTTGCAGGCAGTGCTGGGCAAGTGGAAAGCCTAAGCTGGGCTTATCTGGGGGCTTTAATTGACCTCAGAGGATGCCCTGGCTCAGCGTGCACCATTGCATGGGGGTTTATGCCTGTCCCCTTGCTGTGCCATGGGGACACCCTCTTCCCCATGCATCAAGGGGGACAACCTCCCTTGTTCTTCAGCCCCCTTTTATCCCTTCAAGCCTGGGATGGGTTCTGAGCCATCCTGCCCTGTGATCCCCAGGGCCGTGGCTGCCCTCCCCAGCCCTGCCTGCCCCTGGGCCAGCCCGCCCTGCTGTGTGGCCACCACTCACCCAGTGTGCGGGGCTGAACCTCTGCACGATGACCGCGGGCCCGAAGGACCGGGCGGGATTCATGGAGCAGCCAGTGAAGTAGATCTGTGAGTGCAGAAAGGAGAGCAGATTAAGATGTATCATATTGATACAACCAGCTTTTCAGAAGGAGGGACTGGAACAGTCCCCAGTGCTGTTTCTCTTGCAGAGTGGTGTGGGCCCCCCATTGTCACGGAGAAGACGACCCCTTGTGTCCCATGTTGGCTCTCCCAGTGCAGCTTTGCCTGGGACCATCTGCACTTTTGGGGAGCTTCGTCCTAGCAGGACCTTCTGCCCTGTCCTCCTGCCTGGACACTCACCCCCACCAAGTGGCCCACGGCGACAGAGAGGCCGATGGACAGTGCTGGGGAGCCCACGTTGCCGTTCCTCCGGTTGTCTGTGGATGCAAAGATGCATGCAGCCAGCTGGAAGGTGAGTATGATTTCCACCACGAGAGCCTGGCCTGGAGTAGTGTTGTTGTTGAGCTGCAAACCATCAAGGGCAAAAATAATTAACCATCCCTGGGGCTTGGCATTACTGGGAGGGCTCTTAGGTGCTTTGCTGGTGGATTTGGGTTCTCCAAAGCCTGGGAGAAGCCCCCCAGGTCCCCTGCCCAGCCCTGGGGCACAAGGTGAAGCCATGGCCACTGCTCAGGTTCACTGCTCCTTTCTTTGAAAGGAAAGATATTAATTTTATTTCAGTTTAATGCTCCAAAATCTGTCTCTCCCCCATCCCCTCCCTTCCTGGGGCTCTCCACATCTCTCCATTTGCTTTTCTCTGCAGCACTCTGTGCTTTCCCATGAAGTCTAACACCTATTTGTCCCTTTTTTCCTTGCATTTCTCTCCCCCTTGCTCACTGCAAGTGGTCAGATCCTGACTCTTATCCCCTCCAATTTGTGGAGCACCTCTCCAAGAGCCTGGGAAGCAGCTGGAAGCCACTGTGGAAGGGCATGGGATGAAGGATGAGGATAGGGATGAAGGTTGGAGATGTTCATGGGGTTAAGATGGGCTCTTGCTGCCCCAGTGCCTCTGCACTAACCACTTGGGACTCTCAGGTGAACTCAACCCCACAGGACAAAGAGACTCAAGCCATGGCAGCTTGATTTTTTAGGTAAAGCTGACTGGTTTGAGACATGGAGCATGTGGGAATAAGGTGCATTGCAGCACCTCACCCTAATGATCAAACCCTCAGCAACATGTCTGTGCTGCTCCAAGGGGTCCTGACCTGGCCATGGTGGCAGTGGTAGCTCCACTGCCCCATCTCAGCTGGTTCCCTAGCACTGCCCCAAGAGTAGGAGACCTGCTCCTTGTTCCTGCTTATCTCAGAGGGTCCCGCTGTCTCCTCTCCTCCTCCAAGCCCTTGCCCCTTGCAGCCTCCCCGTTCCCTCTCATGCCTTGCTCCTTCTTCATCTCTTCTCCTCTACCTCTCTCCATCCCCCTCTGTTTCCTGGCTCCTCCAGTGCAATGGTTACAGTGGGCTTCTGCTCCCTCTGCCCCTACTGGTTTGACTGGGCTCTCCTCCCTGCCCTCCCTCCTCCGTCCTGGCACGGCTCCTATTCCAGCATTAATCTCCAGGTGGAGAGGCTGCACTCAAGAACATCTCACAGGTGCAGTGACTCACGCAGTCCCTTTGGATAAAGGAAGCGCTTATTAAAGAAGGAAAAACACATGCCATTCATTGCCCCACACAACGAAGCTGTCATGGCAGATCCCTGCTGCTCGCTCCTGTCCCGTTCCCAACCCTCTGCGCACGCAGCACGATGTGCCAAGACCAACCATCCTGACGGATGCGGCACCGGCACCAGCTCCTCTGTCTCAAGGAAAGGGGAACCCGTGCAGCCGGGGGAGGCCCCTCCGGGCAGGGGGACTCACCGCGTTGATGGCCAGGTTGCCACGGGTGTTGGCTGGCGTCACCCCGTAGAGGATGCCGGCCCCGGCGATGGCCCCGACCAGCTGGGCGATCACGTAGAAGAGCGTCCGGAGGAAGGAGATCTGGTTCCCCACGAAGAAGGCGATGGTCACGGCCGGGTTGATGTGGGCGCCGCTGATGTGGCCAAACGCCTGCACCAGCGTCCCGATGGCCAGGCCGAAGGCCAGAGAGATCTGCAGGATGCTGGGCAGCGCTGACGGCCACTTCAAGGCTGAGCCCAGGCCGATGAAGACGAAGATGAGTGTGGAGATAAACTCAACAAAGACGGAGCGAGCAAAGGCCAGAGTCAGTATTTCCCTCTTCATGGTGGGAGTGGGTGGAGGGCAGCGAGGAAGGAAGAAAGTTTAGGTTTCCTCTGTCTCCAGGCTCTTCTGCCTGCACGCAGCTGTAGGGCCATACCTATCTATATATGCAAGAGCAGCAGGGAGCTGTGTTACAAGGCGGTGGGTGGAGCCGAGGAATTAGCCAGGCCTCCCAAATTATCATGTGAAACTGGAAAAGTTTCCATCTGAAAATAACTTGAGAGCCTCTTGGTGAACCAGTGACTCAGATGTTGGTGGCATTTCTTTCTTCTTCCCTTTGCAAACAAACAGCCCCTATAGAGTCTCTGTGGTCGTTAGATAACGCGGTTGCATAACGATGCTGTGATCCCTTCTTCTTTTCCCTTTTACTACCTCTCACCAGGTGCTGGGCGTTTCGTTAGCAGAGGTGTAGTTAATATTCCCTTCCTCCATGTGTTTGCAGGCTGGAAAGGATTGTATTTTGTTTCTAAAGTCTCCTTGCTGGTGTGGGGCTGGCGGAGCTCTCCTGGGACAGGGCTCCCTGTGCATTTGATTTACATGGGATGTTGCGATGTAAAGCAAAGTGAACTACCTGGAGCTGCTCCCAGGCTTTCAAGACAGCTCAGCTGGAGGAGGCAAGCAGCTTGCAGGTGTCCTGGAAGCAGGGCAGGGTTTGAGGGATGCTTTGCCTAGCCAGGGAGCCATAGGAAAGCTGGAGCTTCCTGGAGGAGCCTGGATGGAGGCTGAATGGGGTGGAGAGGGTTGATGGCTGCAGAGCTGTGGTGCTCTTGGCTGCCCCACTGCTTTGCTGCTCCTCGCAGAGCATCGGGTGTGGGATTTGCCAGCGGGTGGGTTGGCAGTTGCAGGGAGCTCACTGCCCATAGCCAGGGAGGGTGCTCCCTGCCCTTGTCATCTCCAGCCCCTTGCTTTTCTTTTTTGCCATTCAAGCTATTGCTCAAGGAGGTCACTGGTTTCACTCTTGGGAACACCAGTATAAAGCCGCAGGCTTTGCATGGACCCAGGCCATGTTTGCACTGCTCTCCATCCCACATCCATCCAGCCGCAAAATCTTCGGCTGGCAGGGAGCAGAGGGAGAGGCTCTCAGAGCTATGCAACATAGAGCGCTTGAGGACTGAGATTTTGGGGCAGAAAAAGGCTCTGCCTAGACATAACAATGAATTCTTGGTTCCCTCGTGGCCCTTGCAGTTTTGTGCCAGGATTAATCTTTTATTTTTAATGGGTTTGGGTGCCGGATTTGCTCTCCTGACTTGGTTGATGCCATCTCTCCATGCCTAAGGCAGCAAGCCAGGGCTGGGGTTATCCGTGGCTTCCACACACCTCCACAGAAGCTGTCACGCTCCAGCATGTGCTGAGCAAAGCTCTACATGGAGGAGATCAGTACAATAATTTAAATTCCTCCTTAAATTTAAAAAGCACTAGAAAGTTGCCTTCACTGCTGCCTTCTGCTGGGTGCAGTCAGACCTGCACACGCCCTGTGGAGTCAAAAGCTGGGAGGAATTCCTCTTCAGAGCAAGAAGAGGGGACTTCTTCCTCCAGAGCTGAAAATAAATGAGCCTTTTTGTCCTCCAGCCATACCCCAAGTTGTGAGCTCAGCAAACAGACCCAGCAAGTCTTGAGGGACAGAGGATCCGTTACAGCATTAATTCCTGATAATGGTTTTCTCCTGGTTCTGCTGATCCTGGGGCAGATTGCAGAGCTGAAGACCAGGTCTCTTATCCTCGAAACACCTGGTCTGTTGGCATGTTTTGGTGAAAGTTTTGCAAGCTGGTATTTCAAGACACCCTGGCCAGATTCCAGCTGGAGTAATTACTTGCCACTTCCCTTCAGCCTTGCCTGTTGCTCCAGCTGGATAAATTGTGCCTTGTTCCCATCCTCCAGCCCCCTCTGGAACACAGCTCTCTGTCGGCAGTGGCTGCATTTTGCTGGCAGCTCCTCAGACACACTCCTTGCTTCAGCCAAAAAGCAGCATTGAGCCCGAAGATGCTCTCCCAGGTTCCCAGCTGTGGCAAAATCCTCCAGGTGACCAGGTGATCTAATCAAATAAGGCTGAACATGATGGGGAAAACTTTTGGAAAGAAACAAGGTGTTTTTCTAACAGCATGCCATGCAAAATGTATTTTCCTGAGGCTGTTTGCTAGACTTTCCTCTCTGGGGCATTCCTGCTTAGCTTCTCTGCTGTCTGAGAATGCCAAGCAGGCACTGGGAGGGCTCCTCTTCCTCTCCTCAGCTGTCTGCCCTCCAGGGAGCTTGTACAACCTGAAAGTGCCTTTGATGTGTCAGATTGAATTGAATTGGGCAAGGTGTTGAGAAGGCATCAGACAGGTCCCTGCTGCCAGACCTATACCTATGTGGTGGGGTCACACACACTGCGTTTCACCCCCAGGCTTTTGGAGGGAAGGAGACAGGAGGGTTTTTGCACCACCACCTGCCTGTGCTCTCTTTGAAGGTAAGGGATGACTCTGCCAGCCTGAGGCTGATGGTGCTTCCACCTTCTCCTGCCCTGGAGCAACAAAGCTTTTGCTTCCCCTAGTAACATGACCCAGCACTTTGGAACAAAAACCTGTGAGCATGAATTTGCCTTTGGGGATGTCCCCATGTCCCATCCCACCCTTTGGCTTGAGAAAGGGGTCTTGAAGTTGCCATCTAGCTGCTGTGCTGAGCTGGGTGGTCACAGTGACCTGGTAACCTGTGAGCCTGCAAACAGACATGATGTGATTTAAATGCTGAATAATGTTAATGCTTAATAACAGCATCGCTCTGCTCAGGAATTTCTTGGTCTCTCAGGTGTACAAGCGGATGCAAATGTTTTGGGGCTGGTCTGCAGGGGTAATGCCAGCACTCTTAATAATTGATTGTGTTGAGATAATCGTTAAATCATCACATGGGAATAATAATAATGTGTATCAGGGAAAGCAAATGGATGGTTAGAAAAAAAGACCTGTGCAAAACCACACGGCAGGAAATCTGGGCTTGAAACCTGGTGTCCTGATTTTCAGGTCTAAGCCCTTTCCAGCAAAGCCACCTGCATCAGTGACATGAAGAGGCTGAATTTCTACTCATCTAAAGAAATACTTTGAATTCTTATGGGCCAGCAGCCGTTTACTCACGTCCTCAGGATTCAGGCAGAGCTGTGTTTGGGGCAGTGGTGTTTTTCCACTTGAAATATGTTTGCCATGGATGTGTCTTCTTTGCCTGTGCAGCCTCCTTCCATGACTGCAAGGATCACTCTTGGGAATAACTGCTAAGATGATGTGGGGGGACAGCTGCCACTGGGAAAGGCATCTCCCCTCTTTGCTGTGGCACCAGAGCAGGAGCAGGTGGGATCCCATCCTGCTGTCTGTGCTGTCAGGATGGGAAGGTGTGGGGCAGGTGGGGAGCAGGGGCCAACTCTGGCGTGGAGGTGGTCGAGTTGCATCAAGGCAGAGAGGAACCAAAAGCATGACCAGGCTCCAAAGCACCCATGAACACCATCAATAACAAAAAGGAATCTCAAAACTCTTAAAAGCTGAAATTCTTGCATAATGACTGGGCTCCAAGAGCCCCGGCCTTTGGAAAGCAAGATATTAGTGACAATATGTGGACAGATGGTCACCTTGGAAAAGCAGCTTTTCAGTCCATTCTGCCTATGAGACCCAGAGCAAACGGACTGGGAAATTTCTCAACCTAAGAAGTTAGAGAATAGATTCTGATTCAGAGAGACTCATGGTGGGAGCATCCCCTGCTGCCTCAGAGCTAGATTGCACTGAGTGATCTCTGGAAGAAATGTATGATTTTTCTTTAGGTTGTTGGTGTACCTGGAAAATCAGGCTGAACTAAGAAGCAGAGTCTCTGGTCTCACACCCAGAGCCTTGTGAAATGGGATTTGCTACAAGCCTTGAAGATCCAGCAACTAGCTGGGTCTAGATGGTCCATGGTCCTTTCCCAGACTACAGTCTGGCCCTACCTTCTCCTCTTGCTCTCCTGGATGGTTTTAGCCTCCCAGCCCCTCCTCAAGGAAAACATGCTTGGGAAATATTTCTACATATATAAATAGTGATATGCCTGCATCCCAGGTAGATCCTGCCTTTGCAGTGTGGGTGCCAGACAGGAGCTGAGCGCTCACGTGGCCTTGAAGATCTGGACCTGGAGGATTTGTACAAGGTCAGGCCAAGAAATTCAGAGCAGAAAACTCAGATCTGACCTCCAAGGTTTGAAGCTGGGCTGTGCTCTTTTCCTCTCTGTCCTACAAGTGCCCTACAAGTGCCAGCCTCTCCCTGCAGCTGGGAAGCAGTTTGCCCTGCACCCTGTTTTCCCAGATACCAGGGACATCAGTGTGACCAGGCCAGGCTGATTTGCCTTCTCTTTGCTCCTAGACAAGGCCCTTGCCCAATTTCCACCCATGTGGTGAAGAAACACTCAGGTGCTGGGTGCAGGACAGACTGTTGCAGCTTTCTTTGGAGCAGAGGTTTGGATGCTTTCAGATTGCTCTCACCCACCTGTACACAAGGTAAGGAACCAGTGGGTAAGTGTTGTAGCTCTTCTTCATTAGCTCTAATGCTGATGGCAGGGGCTGCCTGCCTTCTAACCACAGGAAGCCTGAAGAAGACATCCCCATGCATTTTGTGAGGGCAGTGGTGAATGACTGATGCTGAAGGCACAGGAAGGTGCAGAAGGGAGATTTCCTTAGCTTGAAAGTACAGTGATACTTTTCAAAGTAACACTTTGCAAGTTTCTATCACCTTTCTAGCTGTCCTTCCTCCACCGGGTAAGGTTAAGTGTTGGGAAAAATCGTGGTGCCTTGGTTTGACCCCAGGCTGCAGAGGACCTCCCAGACTGCTGGTCCCAGCAGCCTCTCCTGCATGGCTCTGGGAATAAGGTCTTGAGAAAGGGCCAGTGTTTGGGATCTGTTGTTTTGGACTCCTGGAGACCTGATGGGATGAGGAGTTCAGCAGGGCTGGCTGGGGGAATCCACTTAAACTCTGTGCCTGTGCCCTGGGTGACAACACAGTGGTCCCAAAGCTGCTTGTGTGAAATCACATGCTTCTGCTGAACACATATTGTGGCATTTAATTGGTATCTTAAAGCCAAGGGATGGGCTGATTAAGGCAGCCAAACAGCCAAGGCAAGGCAAGGTGTCTGGGCATGTCTTCAATTTTCATAGTGCCCAAAGGATATTACAGTGCTTTGCAGAACAAATACCCCAAACCCATCATGCTGAGAACCTCCAGGCCTCAGATGGGACAAAAGGAGCTGAAGAAAAGCCTCACAGCCTCAGGTGATGGCAGGATGTGAGGAAGAATGTGATCTTATGCACACTGCACAGTGACTTTCATTTGGATATCATGGTCATACTATTAATCTCAGGTTCGTGCTGAAGCTAATAAAGGTTATGTGTGGTGCAAGAAATATTGCACGTCTCCATTCTGGAGAATCATGAGCTTGTGGATAGGCATGACTTTCAAATCCTGGCTCAAAACACCCCTGTCGAGGTCTAACACACAAAGTGTGGTTTTATGTTGATCTGTGGCAGCTCTGATCTCTAGGTTGCTGATCATAGAACCACAGAATCATGGAATCATGGAATGGTTTGGGTTGGAAAGGACCTTAAAGACCATCTAGTTGCAATCCCCCTGCATGGGCAGGGACACCTCCCACCAGCCCAGGTTGCTCCAAGCCCCATCCAGCCTGCCCTTGAACACTTCCAGAGATGGGGCATCCACAACCTCCCTGGGCAACCTGTTCCAGTGTCTCATCACCCTCAGAGAAAGGAACTTTTCCCTAATGTCCAACCTGAATCTCCCCTCTTTAAGCTTCAGACCATTGCCCCTTGTCTTCTCACTACACACCCATGTAAAAAGCCCCACCCCAGCTTTCTTGTCGGGCCCCTTCAGATACTGGGAAGTTGTTCTAAGGTCACCCTGGAGCCTCCTCTTCTCCAGGATGAACAACCCCAACTTCCTCAGCCTGTCTTCACAGAGGAGGTGCTCCAGCCCTCTGATCATCCTTGTGGCCTCCTCTGGACACACTCAAGGAGCTCTATGTCCTTATTTTGGGGACTCCAGAACTGGACACAGTTCTCCAGGTGGGGTCTCACCAGAGCAGAGGGGGAGAATCACCCCCCTTGACCAGCTGGTTGTGCTTCTTGTGATGCAGCCCAGGACACGGTGGCTTTCTGGGCTGCAAGTGCACATTGACAGCTCATGTTAAACTTATCGTCCACCAGATCCTGCCCTCTAATTGGAGTTTACCTGGTGCTAATTGGGAATGACTGGCTTGGTTTCTTGACGGTGCATGTTTTGGAGGTGCCATTGGAGTCAATGATGCAGCTCTGCGGAGAAGGTAGATTCACCTTCCCGATCACCTCAAGAGGACCTAGGCTGCTTCAGCCACCTGAAGACCTGGTTTAGTGACATTGCCTCATGTCAACACTGAGACCACAACCCCACTGGGTCAGAAACCAAATGGTTGTGATTTGTGGGTCCCTATTTTGAAGGGACTTTTAATGTCACATTTGCACAGCGACAGGTGGCACCAGGTGGCTGCACTCAGAGCTGCAAGATTCAGGGTCTGAGAGGTTACCCTCTATGACCATAAATGTGTCATTATTTGATTTACATGTACTAATTCCGTGGATTGAAGTTAATTTAAAGCACTTTATTTGGAAGAGTACAGTCATTATTAAGCATTGAAACTAATTTTTGGGCCCTGTGCAGTTTATGTGGGTCTTAAACATTGTCAGGGTAAATAATATATTAAATGCTTGGATCTGAAGGGGAAGAGGCATGTAATTAACTTGAAAATTGCCCAAAAAATAAATTATCAGCCATGTGGCATTTTATACAGTAGATGATTGCTGGGATAACTTCTGGATAAGTTTCTTTGGGTTTTCCTGACAGGCTTTTTTTTTCCTTTGAAATGTAACAAAAATACAAACTACTATTAAAACTGAGTATTTGGTCATCTAAATACAATTTTACACTCTGATTTGAGACATGATTTTAATTCCCACTGAGAAGAACAGACAGATTTTTTTATTATTTTTTTTGCCAAGCCTTTTCTGAAATAATATTCAAATGCTCCTTTGCTATTGCAGGAGCAAAGTGGAGGAAAAGAACTGAGATTTTTGCTGTAGGGCTAAGCCAGTGCTAAAACTGCTGCACTTCCATAGCAATATCCCTTCTAGGGATATTGGCATTAATTGACTAGTAGAGTAAAATGCACCTGTGGCTACAGGAGATAAAGCTTGGCAGTGGTGACACCATTTCTCCCCTTGCTTCCCAGTGTGGAATCTTGGGCAGCAAAGGTGATGTAGGAGCTCTTGTGCTCTCAGCATCCCTTGGTATGGTGACAAGAAGGCCACAATAATACCGGGTCTGGGTCAGATCAAAGCTTTGTTTACTCCTTTTCTCTCCAGCAACAGCCACCAGCACATGTTTGAGAAAGAGCACAGTGAGAAATACAGGAAATCATTAATTCAAAAGGGGACTGGTACAAGCAGAGCACAATGGGTAAAGGGGAAGGGAAGAGCATCATTTGGTGGTGGTTCATGTCAAAACAGTCAGAGGGAGGAAAATGATAAATAGTGTTCCTTATGATTTGGAATTGGGTCTATTATTTCCATCAAGAGCCTTTGCAGAAAAAGCCTGAATGTGGTGATGACCTGTGGTGATGATGCTGGGGAGACATCACCAACAGACAGGAACATTAGGTTGTCGTGCTGGAAATGTATGACTTTGAGGCCATGTTGTAGAAACAGGATTAAATGAATGGTTGAAAGACAAAAAGTTGCATCCCAGAGACTAACCCAAACTCTTTGACTGTGCTGGGGACCATAACCAGGTCCTGACATAGCAGAAGAAAGGGGGGGATGGTCATGAGGCTTTGGTGTCCTGCAGCCATGAAATGGGTCTGGGCTGTAGGAAGCAAGTGACAGAGAATATCACGCTTGAAATACTTTGTGTTCATCTGAGAATCAAGGTGGAACTGGAATTGAGGAAAGAAAGGAAAAACCAGGGAAGGACACGAAGCATGGAAGATAAATGACAGCAGTGGTCCAAGAACAAATGAGCCATGGGTGAATTTGGGCTGAAAATCAAGAGGTTTCTCATTGCCACAGGAGAGAGCAGTTGCAAGAGCTCCCCAATGAGGCAGCAAGGACTCAAGGACATGCTTCCAGTCCCATCTTCTCAGGAAAGCCTCCATGTGAGCCAAGGGCATCTGCATCCCATGGGTGGTCATGAATGGTGGCAGCAAAACTTCCAGTTTGCAACACACGAGTGGCACGGAGCGAGGGTTCTGAGTATGTGTGCAAAGAGCCAGGAGGAAGAAATGGGAGACAGGTGAGGGGAAGTCAGCAGCAATGAGGCATCGGGTGGCAACCTCCACACCCAGCAAATGGCTGTAATAACAACTCTGGCAGTGCCTCGGAGCTCTTCATGAAGGGCAACAAACTCCACCAAGCACTGACTTCTGCAAAGGGAGGTGGAAGGAGCTGGCCCGGGGTAAGGTCCCAGTGTCCTCCTTCCTGTTGCTACACTGATGTTTTTGATTTAATGGCATTTTCCCCCAGCATCAGAAAACCATCAGGCATGGGGGGAGCTGGGCGACAGAAGGTTGGTGGGGCCACACAGTGCATCCCCCCCGGGGATGGGCCAACTTCAGTGCCCCAAAATAATGAAGGGAGAGAGGGGAGAGGTGAAACGCTCATCTGAACAAACACCCACTCTAAAACGGATGCCAGAGTTTTCCCCAGCTCCTCTCTCAGCCCGAGGGGAAGGTTTGGCTACACCTTCTCAGACATCCCCCTTGGCAGGGTCTGTGGGGAGTGAAGTTCCACCGACTGTCGCCGCCGAACCTCCCGCTCTGCCCAGTCCTCCTCGGGCTCCAAGCCTTTGAAGATGGCGAGTCTCTCCGAGAAGGTTTTGGCTTGTGGGAAGAGGATGTAATTGTAGATGATGGAGGCTGCTGCTGCCCCAACCAGGGGGCCCACCCAGAAGACCTAGGGGAAGGGGAAAGAGAAGAATTGGGTGAACAAAAAACAGCCTGAGTTTGGGGATCCAGGTTCTCTGGAGGGCACTGCAAGGGGTTTATGTTCCTTCCTGCCCTGTGTGCACTGGCAGCAAAATGCAGAAGCCAACTCTGCTCTGTCAGACACTGCTCACCTGAACTCCCCTCCATTGCTGTTGTGCCTCAATATACCCAACCATCCTCTTCTGTCTTTCTTCCTTTGCTGAGAGCTGCATGACCTTCATTAATGATAGGCCCATAATGAGCACGCTCAATGATTTAGGTTGCTCTGGACAAGTGTTTTCCTACCCATTTACACATTGCTGTAGAGAAGAGGAGGCTACCAGCTTGGGCTGGACACCTGTGAGCACATCAACCTGAGCCACTGCAGCTCTGGCTCCAAATGTCCTCTTCAGGGAATCATCCTGGTTGGAAGGGACCTTGAAGATCATCGAGTCCAACCATAACATAAATCCCCCTACCATAACCTGATTTACCTGTTCAGGGCTTAAATTGTGTCAGTAAACACTGTATCTACATTTCTTTTAAATACTTCCAGGGACGGTGACTCCACCACCTCCTTTGCAGATGGGAACGTACGGGAGAGTTCCCAGAGGAGCTGGTGGAAATTGGTGTACCCAGATCCAAGTGGAACCAGGAAAGGTCTCTAGGACTGGGAAGAAGAGCTCCCTTCCCTATTGGATTTGCTTCTTTTGCAAAGTCACGTTCCACAACCCACACACCCTCCTGTTGCAATGCTCCCTGCTCAGATAAGCCAACTAAGCACCAGCAGCCCCACCTCCTCCTGCTAATCTCTACATCTCTCCTCCAGCTGGGAGCTGGCATGGAAATGCCAGGAATCTGGCTGACTCTGTGGGTTTCTAGGAATGCTGGTAATCCAGGGGGCTCATCCCACCAAAACAACACATGGACCTGATTTCTTACCCAGTGGTCACTGAAGTCTCCAACTATCACAGCAGGAGCAAAAGATCTGGCTGGGTTCATGGAGCAGCCGGTGTAACGGATCTGCTGAGAAACACCAGACATTAGTAGCATTGAGCCCTTTTAGCACATTTTTAAAAAACCCTGGTGTGTTATGAGTATGATTCATTCCCTGTGCTGCTGTTTCACCCTCCAGCGTGTCTGTTCCAGGAAAAGGGATCCCAGCAGCTTCCAGCTCCTGAGTCAACACGGGTGAGTTGTCCATATTTGCACATCTTCTGTGCAAGGAACGTGTCCTGGGCAGGGTGCAACTCAGCTGCAGGCTGGGTGACATGCCCTGCAGCATGACCAGGGTTCTGGGGACAAGCTCCTGCTGTGCCAGTTCCTGGAGTAAATTTCTACTCATTGCCCCTGAGCATCATCAAATGGGTTGGGTTGGAAGGGTCCTTAAAGACCATTCAGTCCCACTCCCTGCATGGGCAGGGACACCTCCCACCAGCCCAGGCTGCTCCAAGCCCCATCCAACCTGCCCTTCAACACTGCCAGGGATGGGGCAGCCACAGCTTCTCTGGGCAACCTGTTCCAGCATCTCACCACCCTCACAGGGAAGAATTTCCTCCTAAGATCTCACCTTAAATCTCCCCTATTCCAGCTTGAAACTCTTCCCCCTCATCCCATCCCTCCTGCCCTTGGCCCAAGCCCCTCCCCAGCTTTCCTGGAGCCCCTTCAGGCACTGGAAGCTGCTCTAAGGTCTCCCTGGAGCCTTCTCCCCTCCAGGCTGGACACCCCAACTCTCCCAGCCTGGCTCCAGAGCAGAGCTGCTCCAGCCCTCCCAGCATCTTTATGGCCCTTGTGAAGAGGGATAGAATAGTCCTGTGGACACACAATCTTCCAGATCATTAAGACTGGAGGATGTGGTGTAAACATTGCTGATTTAATGCCTGCACTGAGAAGCTGGTAGTGTTGGGGGCTGTTTTGGTCTGTCATCCAGGAGGGATTTCCCTGGGTGTCCATACTTCCTGGTCTTGGTCCTGAGTGTCACAGCTGCTGCTGTCATCACTCCAGGATAGAAGACCTCGCTGATCCCTGGAAGCTGCCTGAGTGACTCAAGGAGCAGCACAGCCCAGCAGCTTAGGTTTTTTGACACTCAATAAAATCAGA
>NC_067309.1:0-28618 GCF_020740795.1 Apus apus | reverse complement strand
GGAGGCAGTTGCGGCTCCATCCCTGGAAGTGTTGAAGAGATGTTTGGATGTGGTGCTGAGGAGCACGGTTTAACCACTGGTGTTGGTAGAGTTGGGTTATGACTGGCCTTGAGGATCTTAGAGGTCTTTTCTAACCAGAGGGATTCTGTGACTCTGAGGAGGGTCAGCTTGGGTGAGGGGCAGCCCCCCCAGCACAGCCTCTTACCGAGAAGTCCACGGTGCTGGTGCGGGGGTAGCCGGGGATGCCGGGGCTGAAGCGCCAGTTGGTCTCCAAGTGGTTGAAGAGGCGCCCGTCGGTGCAGACAGCCTGGGGTGGGAGGGGAGCAGCTGCTCAGGGGGGTCCAGGAGCCAGCTGGGGGGGTCCAACCCCCCCCCCCCAGGTGGGGTCTGCACTCACCTTGACAAGGTGTGGGCGGACCAGGGTGACGATGGAGGTGTAACGTTCCAGCACGGGCGGGAATCCCACCTCCAGCTGGGCCTTGACGTGCCCCGTGCGCTTGGAGACCACCACAGACTTCTTGCACCAGGGCACGAAGTTCTTGTAGTCCTCCACGTTGGCCACCACGTCGTACATCTCCTGCATGGAGTACCTGGGGGGGAAGGAAGGTTTAGGAGCAGGTGCCACGGGGCCCTGGGGGACCTGCTCCAGTGCCCCGCAAAACACCCACCCAATGATGCGCCGCTCCGAGTATTCCTTCCTCTTGTTGGTGAGGTTCAGGAAGGTCCGACTGGGCTGGATCTGGGGGTCCCCCCTCGTGCTGCGCCCCAGGTGGCTGAGCTGGAGGCCGTAGAGCACTGTGTGCCTGGGGGGGACAAGTGAGGTAATGGTGGGGGGGGAACCAGCATCAGAGCCACCCCCAGGATGGTGACAAGGGGGGGGGGCCTCTTCCAGAGCTGCCCCTGTTCCTCCTGGGCTGGGAATTGGCCCCACAGTGTGTGGGGGGGGTGGGGATGGAATGGGCCCCCCCTGTCCAGGCCCAGCCCCGCCTGGGGGGGGCTGAGGGCTCATCCCAGAGCTGCTGCAGCCAAGAGGAGAAAGGCCGGGAAACCTGACCTGGGGACACCTAATCCCAGCCAGGAGAGCAGGGACAACTGCCCCTCACCCCCCTGCTGCCCCCCCAGCGCTGGGACCTGCTCCGTGTCCCCCTCCCCAGCCCCATCCCTCAGGTGCCAGTGGGAAAGGACAACACGGGCCACTCCCTGGGGGTCCCGGGTGGCCCAGGGGGGAGGGGGCCGGGCCGGGTATTTTTAGCTGCGCCTCGAGCCGGTCCCCCCGGCTCCGCTCCAGGTCCCGCTGCTCCCGGGATGCTCCCGCGCCAGGAGGAGTCACCCGGGGCACTTGGCAGCCCCCGAGCTCCTGGAATAACCAGGGAGGGCACGGGGGGGTCACACCGGTGGGTGTGGTTGAGCCGTGTGACCCCTGGGGGTGGCCGAGCGGCACCGGGAGTCCCGGGACCCCGCAGGCACGGCCGGGACCCCAGAGCCATCGTCCCCCTCCTTGCCCGGCGGCGCTCGGTGCCGTTCGTGTTCCGTGACCGGGCAGGACGCTGCGGCCCCTGCCCGGGGGTCCCGAGAGCCGCCCCGTCCCCCGGCGCCCGGTGCTGTCCCGGGCTGACCCGAGGGACACCGGCCCGGCACAGAGGTCAGCGCTGGTGGGGACACGGCCAGGGTGACCCGAGCAGATGGTGACGCTGGCGCCCGGCCCGCCGGTGTGACCGACGTCCCTCCTGACCCCAGGAGAGGGGCTGGCACCGGCCCGGCTCGTTCCCGGCACAGGCCCCCCGGTCCGCCGGGAGGGGCACTCGCCCCCCACCCTCTGCTCCAAGGTCAGGTCTCAGCCGAGGCCCCGGCCCCCCAGCAGGCACCGAGTCCCCCCCTGCTGGCCCCGAATCGGGGGCTCTGCGGGGCCACAGACCCCCCGTGGCCACGGGCCGCCCCGTCCCGTCCCCGTAGTGTCCCCTCGGTGTCCCCAAGGTCGCCCCGGGACCGCGGGAGGCCCGGATCACAGCCCGATCGGCTCACGGGGGGTCATTCCCAGTCCTGCTCGGCGCCCCCGTCCCCGATCGTCCCCGGGGCCCGCCCCGTCCCCGCCCCGCGGCCCTGCCCGGTGCCGCCGCCCGGTGCCGCCGCGCCGCGGGCTCTTACCTGCCGGGCGGGGCCGCCGCGGCCCGCAGCCCCCGCCGCGCCCCGAGCTGCAGGGCCCCGCGGAGCCGCCGGGCCGCCATGACCGGGGCCGGGACGCGGCTCCGCTGCCCAAACACCGGCGCCGCCGCCGCGACCTCTGACCCCGCCCGGAACGTCACGGTGTCGCCATGGAGACCGCGCGCGTCACGGGGGGCGGGGCGGGCGGCGCCGCGCGGGGGGCGCCGGGAGTTGTGGTCCCCGCCGGGGCTCGGGCCCCGCGGCCTCCCCGGGACCCCCGGCCCGGGGCTCCGCGCGTCCCTCAGGGGCGGGTCCCGGCGGGTGCCCTGCCCAGGGGCAGGCCCAGCCGTGCCGGGCACACGGGCCAGCCCCGGTGGGTCACAGCGGCCCCCGGCCCGGGCTGCGGCCTCCTCCCGGGCGGGGCGGTCAGCAGCTGCCGGCGCTGCCTCGGTTCGCCTCGGCTCCCCGTCACGGAACCGCCTGTTAAGGACTGGCCGGGGCACGCGATAAAAATATCCGCGGCGGCCCCGGCCCCAGCGCTGCCGGCCCGGAGCAGGCCCGGACGGGCCGCAGCCACGAGCGCCCGGGGATCCCGGGGTCAGGGAGCAGCGGGAGCCCGTCCTGCCCCACCGCCCTCCGGGCTGGGCAGGGGAGGCGACACACCGGGACCTGCCGGTCCCGGCGGGAACGGCGCAGCCCAGCGCCGGCTCATTGCGCTGCTCCAAGCAGGGCTGCGGGACACGGGGGCAGGATGGGGCGCGGGGGAAGAGCTGCCCGCGCCTTCACCGCACGGCGGGCACCTGCGGGAGCCGGCGTGGCCGTGACAGCGAGAGCGGCGGGACGAGGGCAGCTCCGCTGGGGGAGCGGGCAGGGCTGCCCCTCGGCCCCGCACCGCTCCGGCGGCGGGGGAAGGGGGCACCGGGCAGCGCCGGCGCCCGGTGAGGCCATCGGCGCCCGGTGCCAGCCGGGGAACAGCCCCCGCCGCCTGCGGCCAGTGAACCGGGGCAGGACAAGCAGCTCCAGCCGGGCTTCCCCGTGGGGCTCATCCCGGGCCGTGCCGCTGCGGGAGGCGGCTCAGCCCCAGGGCCGCGGGATGGGTTCGGGCCGGGCTCCCCCGGGCCCACGCGGGGGGTCCCCCGGCCGCTCTCCTCCCGCAGCCCCCGCGATGGCGGCCGGCGGCGGCGCTGCGGCCCCGCGGCGGCGGCCGCTCCCCGGGCGGTGGGCGGGCCCAGCCGCTCCCCGCCCCGCCAGCCGCCCGAGCCGAGCCGCCGCGGCCGGAGCCCGATGCGGGGAGCTGGGCGCTGAGGGCGGCCCCGAGATGGGCATTCTCAGCATCACGGACCAGGTACGGTCGCCCCCGCGCTCGCCCGCCGCCCCCGCGCCGCGCCCGACCGCGCCGCCACGCCAGCCCGGGGATGCGCGGCCTACTCCGCGCCGCCGCCACCGGGCCCGGCCCGGCCTCGCCCCAGGCCGCGGCCCCCGGGCCGCCGCCGCGCGGGGCCTCCCGTCCCGCTCCCGGGGCCGCCGGGCCTCCCGCCCCGCCGCAGCCCCGGCCTGGCGCACGGGCCGCTCCGCTCGGGGCCGGCGGGACCGGGCCCGGCGTGCACAGGATGGAACCCTCGCCCCGGAACCCTCCGCCCCGGCGGGGACGGGACCCCCGGGCCGGAACCGGGCCCGTCCCGGGCCGCTGCGCCTCCCGCTGCCGCCCCCGGCTCTGGGGACCCCCCCGGGTGCAGGGTGACCTCTCCGGGGCCTGGGGACGCCGCGGGGCGGCCCCGCTGGGCTTCGGGGCCACCCTGGGCTGCGGGCTGTGCCCGCTCTGGTTCTCGGTGTCTCCCGCGCCGGGTGCCGGGGCCGGGCCCGTCCCGGAGCCTCCGCCGCGCCCTGGCCCGGCTCCTGCCCGGTGCCCCCTGGGGTCTCCCGGGACCCCCGCCGCCTTCCCCTGCTGGGAGCGCGGACGGCGCCGCTTGTGGGCTCGGTGTCCGTGCCCCGGCACCGGAGCAGGGACCGCGGGTCGCCCGGGCTCGGACAGGAGCTTCTTCCCCGCGTGTTTCACATCAACCCCCTTTTCCACCCCGGTTTGGGGCCGCTGGGCCCCCGGGACCCCGCATCCCCGCCCGCTCCCGCGGTTCGGCTGCTGCCGCGGGGCTCGGGGCCGCGGGGGGAGGCCCGGGGGCCGCTCCGGGATTTAAATAGAACTTTTTTTTATTTTGGTAACCAAAACATGGAGCTTTCCCCGGGAATGGTGGGTGGGTGTGTCAGCCCCAGCACTGCTGCAAACCGCGCGCTGCTCGGGGCGGAATCATCGGCTGCGAGGCTCTCTCTTCTTTTTTTTCTTCTTCTTTTTTTAATTTATTTTTTTTAAATACCACTTTTTTTTTTTTTTTAAAGTCTACCGAGTGATGCTGAGGCTGCTGCATTCCAGGGGAATGACTCACGCGTTCCCTCTGACCCGGGATGTGTTCCCCGTGTTTTAAGTGCTGTTAGTTCCACGGTGGGAATGGGAAGGGGTTGCCTGGAAAACCGAGCTCAGCTGCTCCTCCGAGGGGTCGGGCTCGTCGGGTTTCATTGTTGGACCCAACGTGTGGCCCGTGGGGCTGGGTCGGGGCTGCCGGGGTCGCAGCCCCCCGGGCTCTGAGCGGGGATGATCTTGAGGTGCCAAGAGCGGAGCTGGAGCAGCCACAGGCTCTGCCCCAACAACCCGCTGCCAAAAATGGTGTTTTCAGGCCTGTGGAGCAGGACACGGGGTGCGGGGTCTGGGGCAGCTCCTCACCCCCCCAGCAGCTCGGGCAGCTCCGGCCGTGGGTTCTGCAGCCCGTGGCACTGCTGGCTGTCACCTGGGCTGGGCTCCAGGGCTGTGGTCTGTGAGGTGCGGGCAACAGGAATCAGGAGGAGCTCCAGGCTGGGCTCTGCCAGGTGCTTTGCTCCGTCAGAGGCAGTGTAGCCTTGCAGGTTTCTCAAAAGGTAGGGGAGCAGCAGGAGGTCCTGCCAGGAGAGCATGAGCTGTGCCTTGGGAGACCCGATTCGCTGTCGACAGAGACCTGTGTCCTGCCAGGCTTGGAGGGAGGGTTTGGGGCTGTGGCTGAAGCTGTGGAGGTGGCAGCAGGACCTGCAGGGGGGCTGTTGGGCCCAGATCAGCCCTGCTCCTCAGGCTGGGGATCAGGGAGGCTTTTCCAGTGATTCCTTGGGCTGTTCACCAACGAACAACCATGAAACGGAATTTTGCTGGCGTGGAAGTTGGTCCCTGGTGGTGCCTGAGCCACAGACTCATGAGGGCCTGTTTCTGGAGGGGGGCCCTGGTGGGATCAGGCTGGAGTCTCTGACCTGCCATGACACTGCTCGTTCAGCTCCCTCCTGTGTCCTCCATGAGGTGCCACCTTCATGACTTGCTTCTGTCTCTCTTTGTAGCCTCCTCTGGTCCAAGCCATCTTCAACCGCGACATAGAGGAGGTGCGGTCGCTGCTGAACCAGAAAGAGAACATAAATGTACTGGTGGGTGCTGCTCCCCTTCCTGCTCCCAGTGCTCCCCTTCCTGCTCCCAGTGCTCCCCGTTCCCTTCCCCGTACCCGGTTCCTGGGCAGAGGAGAGGGCAGGGCTCAGTGCTGAGGTGTGGGGGCTGTTGAGGAGGATGAGGATTGTCAGAGCTGGGGTTTTGGGACATGGATTTCTGGATTCTGCTCCTGGCTTGGCCACCATTTGCTGCTCAGTTTGTCCCATTGCCTTGGTCTTTCCATTTGTAAAATGGGGTGTGTGGAAGAGCCAGGGCTCCCATCCCAGGGGATGGCAGGAGCCTCCTGAGCTCTCGGCCATGCAGAGCGTTCCTGAGAGGCCGCGGGGTGTGTGGGAGGACATTCCATGGAGGCTTTGCTGCCTTCCCTGTCCACCTGTTCTCCTTTGCGATGGCGACCCCAGGTAGTTTGGTGCTAGTGCAGCAGGTCTGGCTCAAGAGCAGGTTGTTCCCCAGAGGGGCAGGAGGGTCTGAGCTGCCCGGCAGAGCTGGGATCACCCCTCCAGGGGCAGGAGGGGTTTCCACTGTGTTCCCAAAAGCCAGAGGGTGGTTCTGATGCTCATTCCAGAGCAGGTGGGGAGGTGGGGAGAGGCGGCTGCTGTTTGGACACATCCCTGAGGCCCTGGGTGAGCAGCCCTGGGTGGCCACAGTCTGGGGGAGACAAGAGTGTCCTGTCCTCTCGTGGGGACCAGGCTCCAGTGAGGCACGGGGTGAAACCTGCCGGTGAGCCCCCCTGCCCGCCGTGCCCGTGTGCCTGCCCTGGCTCTGCTGCTGAGCTCCCCGTGTCCCCAGGGCCAGCAATTCCTGCACTCTCAGCCCAAAAGTTGGGCTCAGCTGAGAGCTCCAGGCAGGAGCAGCCTGTCCTGCTTCTCCTCCAGCTCTGCTCTGAGCTGTGGCACCAACCAGGGCTCTGGTCCGTGCTGCTCCTGGGTTTTTGGCGCGTCACTGTTGGCTCCGCCGAGCCCTGGGTCTGGTTCTTCTCCCACCCCAGCCCGCAGGGCCCTGCTCACCCTGACCCTCATGGGGCTGAACCTGGAGGTCAGGGGCAGGGCTGGCTGGTGTCCTGGGAAGGTGCCAATGAGCCCTGATCCCACAGAGGGAACGTGGGGATCTTTTTCGGTGGCTGGTTCAGTCGGGTCTGACAGCTCCTGGTCCTCTCCTGCCGGCGCTGGGGGTTGTTTTGCTCTCGCGCAGCTGCTGAAGGAATAAACCCACAATTGTTAACAATTTTCTTTTTGTGTACAGGTTTAGAAATGTTGTTGCTTGCTCAGTGACCTCCCAGCTGGGTTTCACTTTCACATCCCCCTGCCTGGTTGTGCTAGCACGAGTTGTTACCAAAAAAATAAAACCCCCACCATTTTGCAGACAGATTTTAACTGAATGAAAAAGCAATTACATTTTTTTGCCCCCCCTCAAACACAAAATCTGGGTCTTGAAACATGTTGTGCTCCTCTGGCTTTCTGTTTGTTTGCTTCTTGGTGTTGGTACGTGGCATTCCCTGAGGAAAGCAGAGCCAGGAGGCAGAGGGTTCCCAGGGCCCAGCCCTGAGCACACACAGGGTGTTTTTTCTTTGGCTCACACAGTCAAGGATCAGTGAGGGGCTTCAGCCCCTTCCTGGCCTCAGGGGCTGCAGGGCTGGGACAGTTCTCGGAGTTCTCTGCAGTTCCAGGAGGTTCTGTTGGCTGAGAGGACAGGGCTGGGCATGGCCAGACTCTCCATCTCTCTTCTCCTCTGCTCCAGCACCCCAGGAGCTCTGAGGGGGCTGTGCAGCTGCAGCACTGCAGGAGGGTGCTGGGATCAGGCAGTTTTCTCCCATTCCCACATCCCAAGATGCTGCACAAGCTGCTGGGGGTGTTGGGGCAGACTGGAGCAAGGAGGAGGGGGTTGTGCTGGGAGGGACCTGCCTGTCTCACGGCCCGTTTGTGTCCCCTGCTCAGGACCAAGAGCGCCGAACGCCGCTGCACGCTGCTGCCTACGTAGGAGATGTTGCAATCCTGGAGCTCCTCATCCTGTCAGGTAAGGGCCAGGGCTCAGGGCACTGGGCTCAGGTCCTGGTGCTGCCCTCGAGTGTCTCTCTGACCTCCCCTGGCCTGAGGGCTGCAGAGCAGTAGTTTTTGGTCGCCCTCCAAGCAGCCGTGTGCTCCTGCTTCCGCCAGGGGAAGATTAGGAAACGTTGCCGTAATCCTGAGAGGTTTGTTCAGGCAGAGAAACGTCTTGGAACCGAAATAGCTGAGGTGGAAACCAAGCCAGGAAGGGGATGAGGACAGGGTGGTACATGAGGGGGCAGAGGTTGCACATCTTGGAGACCCCCCCCCCAACAGCAGGATGCTCAGGGGAGCAGAGCTAAAAACCAGGGTTTTGCTCAGTTTGGGCTTGTGTTCCTTGGTGTGGAGCTGCCCTTCGTGTCCCCCCAGAGCCTCAGCCCTGCCCTTGGTCCCACCTGGTGCAGACAGGGGAGTCTCCTCATCCAGCTGCTGGTGGGGTGGGGGAACCCCAGGGCTGGTGAGATCCCACCTGACCCCCACGGGGAGAGACTGGGGGAAATCCTGTGCTTGGGGCTTGTTCAGCAGGATTAGGGCTGTTCAGCTCCATCTGCAGAGCACAGGATGCCTTTACCTGCCTCTGGGTGGGTTTTCCCTGCCTGTGTGTTGAGTTCTGGGCTACAGAGAGGGGCAGGGGCTTCGGGGGTCGTGGGACGTGCCCAGCATGGCTGTGGGGCTGGGATGGCAGCAATCTGTCATCTGGCTGTTCCAGTATGGAGGTGCAGCCCACAGCAGCCACAGCCCCCAACATCAAACGCTCTGGGTGGTGTTGTCTCAGGTGGCCTTGTTCTCAAGCAGGGAGCAGGGCTGGGTCTGTTGTGGCTTCTGGCTGAGCAGGTGAAGTCTCAGCCTGGCAGAGGTGCAGCCTCCGCAGGGCTCGTTCCTCTGCAGCCCACGGGGTCTGTCCCATCCAGAGCTCCCTGCAGTGTCCCCTTCTGTGGCAGAGCTGGCACTCCTGCCTATCAAGTGCCTCAGAGGTGGCTGCAGGCCACCAGTCTGTCACCTGTGTTCCCTGACCCCCCTGTGTCCCTCAGGTGCTAACGTGAATGCAAAGGACACTGTCTGGCTCACGCCCTTACACCGCGCTGCGGCTTCTCGTAACGAGGTAGGTTCCCCCTGGCCCTGCCTGCTCCTGGCACGGGGTGTGGGCACTGACGGGACCTTCTCCTCCTCTTTTTCATCTTGCCTGGGTTTGGCTGAGGTGGGTGGGCTTGTTAGAGGGGACATGGACGCATGTTTCAGGAGCTGAACATGAGAGCTGGAAAACAATCTCCTTAGTTCCCTTCCCTCTATCCTTCAGGAGTTAGCAGTGGGGTTTTCCCCACAAAATCCTCCCCCCGTTCCCCCAGGGCTTTATCTAATCCAGCTTTAATTTCTTTGAGGGATAATGGGGCTCTTGCCCTTTCTCTTGGGAGCTGATTCCGACGGATCTTGCTGGAAAGATTTCCTGACGTTTGGCTTTTGTGGGCTTAACTTCATCCCACTTAACTTTGCCCTGTTTTGAGTTGCTGGAGACTGAGGAGCTCTGTGGTCACGCTGGTTGGAGCCAGGGGCTCTGGAGCCCTGGAGCTGCCACGGTGCTTTGCCCAGCCCTTCGGAACCGTGGGCTGTGGGGGCTGGAGGGGAAGGGGCAGCCTGTGCAGCACGAGGTGGACAGGGGGTTGCAGCAAACAGCCCTGACCAGCAGAAAGGGGAAATAATGACCCAGGGTGGGTCAGTGGGTCATGTTTGTGCCCCCCCTGGGCCCCTTTGCACCCTGTGGGCCATGGAGGGCCCCTCGGGCTTGGTGCCCGTGTCCTGGTGCAGCCCGTGGGACGAGCCTGGCTCAGTCGGGTCCCACACACCCAACTCCAGCCTGTAAGGAGCTGGAACAGCCCCAGCGAGGGCTGAAGGATCCATCTAGGGAAGATTCCATCTCCCTGCTCATGCTCTCACCTCCTGAAACAGCCACACGTGGGCCTCAAAGTGTCCCTGGGGACATGAAGGTGAAGCAGGGTTTGGGGCTGGAGAGGATCTGTGTGTGCCCAGAGTGTGGAGTGGCCAGAGCAGCATCTTCTCCCACCCTGGAGGGTTCCAGGGCTGGGTAGAGCTCTGCTTTCCTCTGCTCCCTCAGAAGGCACTTCACCTCCTCCTGAAGCACTCGGCGGATGTCAATGCCCGTGACAAGTATTGGCAGACACCCCTGCACGTCGCTGCTGCCAACCGGGCCACCAAGTGCGTGGAGGCCATTGTCCCCCTGCTCAGCACTGTCAACGTGGCCGACCGGACGGGCCGCACGGCGCTGCACCACGCCGTGCACAGCGGCCACCTCGAGGTGGGCGAGGAGGATCTGGGCCCAGGGGACACACCTTGTCCCCTTCCTGCCTCTGGGCTCCGCAGGGGGCTGGGGGGGGGGGTGGCAGCCATGCCTCTCACTGCTTCTCCCCACCCAGATGGTGAATCTGCTGTTGAACAAAGGGGCCAGCCTGAGTACTTGTGACAAGAAGGACCGCCAGCCCATCCACTGGGCAGCTTTCCTGGGTAGGTTTTCCCCACAGGCATCAGTCCAGTTTCTTCTCCCATGCTCCTCGCTGCCCCTGCATTCACCTTTCAGGGTGCTGGGGATCTGCTGTTTTTGGGGGTCCCTTGGCTCTTACTGCTGTCTCCTGGACAGGGCATTTGGAAGTCCTAAAGCTGCTGGTGGCCCGGGGAGCTGATGTGATGTGTAAGGACAAGAAGGGCTACACCCTCCTGCACACGGCGGCCGCCAGCGGGCAGATCGAGGTCGTGCGTCACCTGCTGAGGCTGGGGGTCGAGGTGAGACCCCCTGGCTGCAGGCAGGGTGGGCAGGGGGTGGGCTGAGGTGGGAGCAGGGAGAGGGTGCTGGGGGTGGCAGGAGGCCTGGCTGTGTCTCCGCTGCCTTTTCCCCTTCCTGAATCCCCGAATCCTTTGGGGTTTGTGGCTCCGGCAGATCGATGAACCAAACTCCTTTGGGAACACTGCACTTCACATTGCCTGTTACATGGGCCAGGACGCCGTGGCCAACGAGCTGGTCAACTACGGCGCCAACGTCAACCAGCCCAACGAGAAGGGCTTCACCCCCCTGCACTTCGCTGCCGTCTCCACCAACGGGGCCCTGTGCCTGGAGCTCCTCGTCAACAACGGCGCCGATGTCAACTTCCAGGTCTGGCAGCTTCGGGCTGGGGGCAGCAGGGACCCAGGCTGGGCTGGGGGAGGGTGGTGGGACACCTGGTGTGACTCCATTCCTGCTCCTGCAGAGCAAGGAAGGGAAGAGCCCGCTGCACATGGCTGCCATCCACGGGCGCTTCACGCGGTCCCAGATCCTCATCCAGAACGGTGAGTGGCTCCTTCCTCCAGCCTTCCCTTGTGCACCTGCCTCCAGGACCTCCCTGTGTGGCTTCTCTGAGGGTTTAAGAGCTTGTCATTTACCACTCACGTTCACCCTGTTGCTGCCCGGGGGTGGTGGGGAGCCTGTGTGCCCTCAAGGGCAGCAAAGTGCAGACCAGGTGACTGAAATTCCAGCCAGGTCAGAGCTGCTGCAGCCAAAGGGCATCCCCAGTGCCACGTCCAGCCTGAAAGACAATATTCCTGTAGAGGGCTGCAGGCTTGGCAGGCACCCTGGGGGTAGTTGGGGACCTCTAGGGATTCACACAACCCCTCCTGGGGAGGGGGGAGCAGATGTCCTGGCCCTGCAGGAGACAAGGGGGCTCTCAGCTCGGGGAGCAGTTTTCGGTTCTGCATGACACTGGATGGGCTGGAGTTACCCACAGTGTCCCTGGGGTGGGACACTGGGACACAGAGACCCGCTGGCAAAGCACTCGGCTTTTCCCCTCCAGGCAGTGAGATTGACTGTGCTGACAAATACGGCAATACCCCCCTCCACGTTGCTGCTAGATATGGCCACGAGCTGCTAATTAGTACTTTGATGACGAATGGTGCTGACACTGCAAGGTAGGGAAGGATTCTCCCTCCCTCCCTTGCCCTGCCCTGGGCTGCAGGAAGCAGCAAGGATCCATCCCAACTCCTGTCTTGTCTCCCGGCAGGCGTGGGATCCATGACATGTTCCCTCTGCACTTAGCTGTTCTCTTTGGATTTTCAGACTGTTGTCGTAAGCTACTTTCCTCAGGTGAGTGGCTCGGCCTCCCCGCCCTACACGGGGGCCCTCGGGGGACCCCTGAGCTTCCCCCTGACCCCCTGCCCCTCCTGCCCCCCAGGTCAGTTGTACAGCATTGTCTCCTCGCTGAGCAACGAGCACGTGCTGTCCGCAGGCTTTGACATCAACACGCCTGACAACCTCGGGAGGACCTGCCTCCACGCTGCTGCTTCGGGGGGGTGAGCTGTGCTGCGCCCGCCCCGGCCCAGACCCCACCCCACAGGGCTTTGCTGGGGTGTCAGGCCCCCGGGTGCCATTCCCAAATGGAGACCCCTGTTTGGGATGGAAATGGAAACCTCCTGGCCCTGCGGTACCGCGGATTCTGCCCCTTCCTAGTCACTCCCCTATTTACCCTCCTTTAAATGGGGATCAAACACTTCCTTGGCCAGGGTTTGGGAAGGGCTGATGCCTGGAAAGCAGCAGGGATTTTGCAGCCATGTGGGTGCCCCGTGTTGTTTGCCAGGGAGTTGGATTCCCCAGGGATGGCAGCAGAGGGGCAGGGTCTGGCTGGGGACTCGTGTGGTGTCTCTGCAGGGCTGGGGATGGATCCATCGGCGTTGCTGCCCTGGTGGGATCAAAGCGCTGCCACGGGAGCCACAAACCCCAGATCTTTTTTGCAGCATAAAGCCCAGAGCATCAGCTGCCCTCGGGGCACGGCTGGTGTCTCTCATTGCTGGCTGTTCCAGAGCCCCAGGCCATGCTGGGAAGGCAGGAAGCATGGAGGGTCCTTTCCCTGCAGCTCCGTGTCTGTGCTGCCCAGAGATGAAGGGGTTGAGCTTTGGCACAGCCAAGCTGTCCCATCTGCAGCCAGGAGGAGTTCATGCTCCTGCTGTGGTCCCTTCTGATCTGTGCCTGCCTCTTCTGCCCACCTCCCCTAGGAACGTTGAATGTCTTAATTTGCTGTTGAGCAGTGGTGCTGACTTGAGGAGGAGGGATAAGTTTGGCAGGTAAGTGCTGTGGGCCTTGGGAGGGAGCCAGGGGCCTTCCTGCAGCCCGGGCTGTGCTGGGGTGCTCCATTGGGCTGGGGTTATTTTTTCCAGCTGTGTTGATCAGCCCTGTCCCCTTCCCCCCCCCCCAGGACACCCCTGCACTACGCGGCTGCCAACGGCAGCTACCAGTGCACGGTGACACTGGTGACAGCAGGAGCCAGCATCAACGAGGCTGACTGCAAAGGCTGCACCCCCCTGCACTATGCTGCTGCCTCGGACACCTACAGGAGGTGGGTCTAGGGCTCCTGGCTGTGGGGTGGGGGGCTTGGCTGCCCCCTGCCCCCTCCCCACAGCCAGGGTGTGGCGGTTGGAGAAGAGGGGAGCACTTGGAGGAGCATGGGAGAGTGGGGGTCAGCAGCAGACTGAGGCAGGTCTCTGGCCTTGCAGAGCAGAGACTCCTTCAGGAAACAGCCACGACACTGATGAGGAGCCGCTGAAGGAGTCCAGGCTGAAGGAGGCTTTCTTGTGAGTCCACACACCACCCGGCAGGGGGTTGGTGGTTGTTTGCCCCCCTTCCCGACCCCCTTGTGCCCCCCTGGCAGTACCTGGCTGCTTCTGCTTCCACTGAGCTGAGCAGCAGGACCTTGAGGAAACATCTCCAGGCAAGCCTGGCCCCTGCTTCCCACTCCCCACACCCAGTGAGCTTTGCATGCTCTGTGTGTCTCAGGGGGATTAGCACAGCCCCTGCCCGGGGAGCAAAGTGGGGCTCATCTCTGCTCAGCTCCACCTCTCCAGCCTCCCCTTCATCTCCCCTTCCTCTTGCTCGTTGCAGTTGCTTGGAATTCTTGCTGGATAACGGTGCTGACCCCTCCCTGCGGGACAAGCAGGGTTACACTGCTGTCCACTACGCAGCTGCCTACGGCAACAGGCAGAACCTCGAGCTGGTGAGTGAGCCCAGAAACCCCCGGAGCTGCCAGGATGGGGGACACACCCCATGGAGCGTATCCAGCCCTGGGGCACCCCGGGGTGGCAGGAGGGCCCTGTGGGTACAACGGTGTCAGGGTTTGCCCTGCAGGGAGGAGATGGGTTTGATTAAAAAGCGGAATCTCAGAAGCAGAGGAGCAGGTTCTCTGGCCCCTCTGCAGGGTCAGGGTGTCTCGCTGAGCTCTGTGGGCCTGGGGTCAGTTACAGTTTCGTGTTGTTGCTGTTGCAGCTCCTGGAAATGTCTTTTAACTGCCTGGAGGATGTGGAGAGCACCATTCCAGTCAGCCCTTTGCACTTAGCTGTAAGTAGGGCTGCCCCAGCCCCGGGGCTTTGGGGGGCACATGGCTCCCTGGGGGGCTCCTGCTGCGTCCTGGGGAGGTTCCCACTCTGGGCAGCAGGGGCAGGGTCCCTGGCACTGCTGGTAGAGCACACAAAGGAGGAAAGGCACCAGGAGAGACTTCCCTCCAGGATCTCGGTCAAAGTCCCTTGGATTTGTGTGTTAAACTCCTTGCTTTCTCCAGGGCTTTATTTCTTGCAGTTTGGAGCCACCTCCAGGGGCTGAGTGCGGGCAGGGGTGGGGGCTTTGTGCGGGACCCCAGTGCCGTGGCAGGAGCTCACCCAGGTGGAGGGACCCACGGAGCAGGGGTCCCAGGAGGAGATTCTGGGAGCAGCCTCCCTGGGCACCGCCTCAGCGTGGTCTGCTCTGTCCCCAGGCCTATAATGGTCACTGTGAAGCCCTAAAGACACTTGCTGAAACCCTGGTGAACCTGGACGTGCGGGACCACAAGGGGCGCACGGCGCTGTACCTGGCGACCGAGCGCGGCTCCACCCAGTGCGTGGAGGTGCTCACCAGCCACGGCGCCTCGGCGCTGGTCAAGGAGAGGAAGAGGAAGTGGACCCCGCTGCACGCCGCGGGTGAGGGAGGGCAGGGGGCTGGGGACGGGGGGGTCGTGTCCAGAGCCCCGCCAGCCCTCGGGGTCACCGCTGCCGAGGCTGCCCCATTACCCGGGGACAGGGCAGGGGCTGCGGGCGAGGATGATGGTTGGAGGAAGGAGGGGGCTGGCAGCAGCTGAGGGGCCAAGTGGCTCAGGAACGAGTGGGAGAGGAGACACCAGGAGCTGCTGCACACACGTGTGTGTCAGCCCAGCTGTGGGGCACAAGCCCCGTCCTGTGGGGACCCATCCCACCCTCCATGTGACTCCTCCTTCCCTCCGGCCTTGTCCCCAGCTGCCAACGGGAACACGGATTCCCTGCACCTCCTGATCGACAGCGGGGAGCGGGCGGACATCACCGACGTCATGGACATCCACGGCCAGTGAGTGTCCTGGTGCTTCTCCTGGGATCCACGTGGCACAGGGTGGCAGGGCCAGGGGATCAAGGGCTGTGCTGGGTCCCCACTGATTTCCAAGCCCTGCTCCCACAGAACCCCCCTGATGCTGGCGATCATGAACGGCCACGTCGACTGCGTCCACCTCCTCCTGGAGAAGGGATCCACGGCCGACGCCGCGGACAAGAGGGGACGGACCGCGCTGCACCGAGGGGTGAGTGTCCCGGGACCCCTGGGGCCCTGCAGCTCTGCTGGTCCTCCTGCTTGGAGGGCACTCACGGGGCTCTTGTGGTGCAAGATTCCCCGGTGAAAGAGCCCGTTTCCCCTCCCTGAGAGGCAGCACTTGGGAAGGGAGCTGTGGAAGAAGCAGGGGGGGGTGTTGTTGGATGGCTGAGGGGTGGGACCTGACCTCCCGGTCCTCCCCGGGCGCAGGCGGTGACGGGCTGTGAGGACTGCCTGGCTGCCCTGCTGGACCACGATGCCTTCGTGCTGTGTCGGGATTTCAAGGGCCGGACCCCGATCCACTTTGCCTCAGCGTGTGGGCACCTGGAGATCCTGCGGACGCTGCTGCAGGCAGCCCTGTCCACTGACCCCCTGGATGCCGTGGTGGATTACAGCGGCTACTCACCGATGCACTGGGCTTCGTACAGTGGTGAGGAGCTGGGCTGGGCCCCTGCCCCCCTGCTCTGGCTGCTGATGGGGAGGAGGAAACTGGGAGGAGCTGGGCTGTCTCTCTGTGCTGGGGATGGGTGGGTTTGGGCTCTTTGTGCAGCCTCTGGGGCCTCCAGTGCTTTGTAAGTGGGGACCTGGAGTCCCTTCTTGCTCCGTCACAGGTGAGGAAACACAGGCTGATGCGTTTCTGTCCCTCCTCACAGGGCATGAAGATTGTCTTGAATTGTTACTTGAACACAATCCATTTGCGTACCTAGAAGGAAACCCCTTTACTCCATTGCACTGTGCAGTGTAAGTGGCTCTGGGGACCTGGGGGGGGCTGCCCTGGGTTCTGTGGGAGGGGGGATACATGGTCTGAGGAGCTCCAAACCCTGCCCTTCTTGCCCAGGGCTCTTCCCTGGGTGGCAGCAGCTCCTCAGGTTGGTTCCACCTGCTCCTTCCAGCTCCCCTGTGGCAGGGAGGGGGTTGCTGGACTGTTGGAGCTTCTGGGGGAGCTGGAAGGCAGTTGTCTCCTTAGGAGAGTCCTGCCCTGGGCAGGGTGAGGAAAGTGGAGGCATTGCCATGGGGTTGTCTCGTGGGTCCTGGGGAGCTGAAACAGCAGCGGGATGAGGGGGTTGTTCCCTGCCATGGGGCTGTGTTTCCAGGGGGGTGAAGGGGTGTTTTACCTTCAACAACTCCAGACCAGCTGCTGTTTGCCCCAGGAACATGCTTTTCTCTTGCACTGCAGACCTGCTGGTGCTGCTGGGTCTGGTTCTAACTTCCCTTCTCGTCCCCACCACAGAATTAACAACCAGGACGGCACTGCTGAAATGCTGGTGGAAGCATTAGGTGCCAAGATTGTTAATAGCAGAGATGCCAAAGGAAGGTGAGCACAGACCTGCTCCCCGGACCTGCTGGGGGGGCTGTGGCTCCCCTGGGGGTTTCCCCATGACTTCCCCTGGCACTGGAGGGTCTCTGATGTCTCCGAACACATCAGCAGGCCCAGGCAGTCCTGCTGGGGTGGGCGATGTGCCCCCCTCCTCACCTGCTCTCATCTCCCCAGGACCCCCCTTCACGCTGCTGCCTTTGCAGACAACATCCATGGTTTACAGCTGCTCCTGCGCCACCAGGCCGAGGTGGACACGGCCGACAAGCTGGGGAGGACTCCCCTGATGGTGGCTTCTGAGCACGGGCACACTGCCGCCGTCGGTAGGTGCCTGGCTGCCCGTGCCTCCCACGGGAGCTGGGCTGTCCCTCTGCTGAGCACGCAGGGCTGGCTGCCCCCTGCTCTGTCCCCACCTTGCTGGGCTCTGGGCAGCTCCCTCTCCACAGCAGCTCTCCCTCCTCCTTTCAGAGTTCCTGCTGTACCAAGCAAAAGCAAATATAACTGTGCTGGATGTCAACAAGAACACTGCTCTTCACCTGGCCTGCAGCAAGGTAGGAGTCGGCCGCTCGCAGCCGGTGGCCTCCCCTGTCACCTTCAGCCTTGTCACCCTAACAGGAGGGGTTGTCCTGCCCCCTGTCCCACCAGGCTGAGGTGAGGCCTAGTGCCTGCTCTGTTGCTCCAGACACAGCTCTGGGCAGCTCTGGTTGTGGCACAGACCCATCTGTGCTCTTCCCTGGGGACCCCTCGCTCAGCTCGCCGGGGGTGGTGGGAGCAGGAGGTGTGAGCCCAGAGTGTCCCCATGGGGATCCACAAGAAGGAGATGTTTCTGCAGAGGGGCTGGGGGGATGCGGGTTGTCTCCTCAGGCCCTGCTGAAGGGGTGAGCTGGTGTTGAGGGCCAGGTTTAGGGAGCGTATTTGTACCCCGGGAATCACATTCCACCTGGGCAGGACCAGGTCCCCTCGGCTGCCCCTGCGCCCTGAGCAGCCGGGTCTCCTTTCCAGGGCCATGAAAAGTGTGCCTTGTTGATCCTGGGGGAAACCCAAGACCTTGGCCTTATCAATGCAAGTAACAGCGCTCTGCAGATGTGAGTATTTGGACACCTGGTGCCGGGAGGAGAGGGGGCGGGGGGAGCTCTGCCCTGCTTGGGGCCTGCAGGGACCCTCAGGAGCACTCGAGTGTCCCCCAAGCCCCTCTCGGGCCCTGGGTTTGACAGGAGGGGTTGGGGGTGGCTCTGCTGAGGCTGCCATGGTTCCCTCTCCCCCCAGGCCGCTCCACATCGCAGCTCGGAACGGGCTGGCCTCTGTCGTCCAGGCCCTGCTCAGCAGAGGGGCCACTGTGCTGGCTGTGGATGAAGAAGGTGAGTGATCCTGGGGGTGTCTGGGGGGGCTTCATGTCCATGGCCCCAGGGGGCAGGGGCTGCCCAGGGGAGCGCTCAGCTGGGATCAGGATTCCCACATCCCTTCCGTGGCGGAGCAGCACGTTCCCAGCTCCTGCCATGGCAGGAGCAGCCTGGGTATGAGCGTGTTGGCACCCTGCGGTCCCTTCTGGAAGCATTTCCAGGTCCCACAGGTGTTTGGCACGTGGCTGCTCCCCGCCGTGCCCCTGCTGGTGGCTGTCTGGCTCCTGCCAGGCACAAAACCAGCCCTGCCTGAGCCAGCAAGGAGCTGTTGACTTGCTTGCAAGTTGGCAGAAGCGGGTTGTTGTGGCCAGAAGCTTTTTCTCCCGGCTGAGTTCCTGCTCTGCTGGAACACCTTTCAGCTGTGAACGATCCGCCTGCGCTGCCAAGGCCTCAGAGGCGCTGGATTCACCTCCTGCTGGTGCTGGCACACTTCAGAGCAGTTGCTGCAGTCGCAGGGTCTGCCCGTGCCCAGAGCAGGGTCCTTTGTGATAAAGACAAATCCTGTGGGGTGTGAGGGTGGGAGCTGCTCCCGCCGGGGCGTTCCCGGGGCAGCCCCTCACCCCCGTCTCCCTTCCAGGTCACACCCCAGCCTTGGCTTGTGCCCCCAACAAGGACGTCGCCGACTGCCTGGCACTGATCCTCTCCACCATGAAGCCTTTCCCACCTAAAGACGCCATCAGCTCCTTCAGCTTCAACCTCCTCAAGAACTGCGGCATCGCGGCCAAGACGGCGGCGCGCGGGGCCCTGCCCAACGGCAGCGCCTGCCCCTACGGCCCCGAGCGCCACGGCGCGCTCGGCCTGGACGGCTGCTACTCCGAGTAGCCCGGACGATGGGTGACCTAATATCTTATTATATTTATTTAGAAATTCTATAAATATAGGGCACTTTAAAGGAGAACAAGACTGGGCAGGCCTCCTAGCGTGGCCGGATAAGCCAAGAGTTCAGAGCTTCCTCCTCTTCGCTGGGGCTGCCAGCGCCGGGCCAGAGCTGTTAATTGGCTTAACGAGCAGCCGTCCCCTGCCCCGTCTCCATCCTCGGGCAGGGTGGAGGGGGCTGGGGCTGTGCAGGGTGGGGAGGGGTCTGACCCCACTTTGGGCTGGAGTCAGTTCTGGCATTTCCCGGTGCCCCCTCCCAGCAGGGATGGGGAAGCCTGAACTCTTGGTGGGATTGGGGTGGGAATCTGGGAATTGGCTGGTCTGGCGAGCGCTGGGGTGGGTGTGAGCTCCTGGCCAAGTGCCACCATCACTGCTCCTCTCCCTTGGTCACTTTTCCTCACGCTTCAATTCCAATACGAACACTTGAATCAAGATCTACTGTACCTGGGACACTAAAATACCCTTTTGGCAGCTGTCAATTTTATGCAAAAACGGGTGCTGCTGCCCAACCCCGCGGCCGGCCGGGCGGGCTGCGCTGCTGGAGCCTCCCTCCCACTCCAGGCACTTTAGGGATTCTGTTGGTTGGTTGTTTTTGGTCTTTTTTTTCTTTTTTTTTTTTTTTTTGGTCTTTTATTTTTTCTTCCCCCCCTTGGCAAAATGTTGAGTCTGAGGGATTCCTCTTGGAATATTCGTTCTCTGTCCTTTGTGGCCCTTCCCATGTGAGAGTCAGTGTTGCCTTTTTTTTTTTTTTTTAAGAAAAAAAAAAAAAGAAAAAAGTTATTTATAAAGAAACGAGCATTTACCTTTAAAAACAAAACAAAAAAACGCAACAAAAACCATAAAAAATATATATATCCTGAAAGTTCTAGCCTTTAAATAAGGAAAAAAAAAATGCACTTCAAAGCCCTCACAGCCCTACGTGAGTCTGTGTTTGTTTTCCTAACGCAGCATCTTGGCAGGTTTCTTAGCACGTGTGTGTGTGGGATCGTCGTGTTTCGGTTTCGGGTTTTCTTTTTTTTAATTTTAGAAATCATATATTTATGATGCAGGTTCGGAGCATCCGGGAACGTTGCACTGGTTTGTTTGGAAATTTTGTATTTTCGTTTTTCCTGTCGGTTGTTTTGGTTTTTGTTTTTCCTTCTGAATTACTGTAACAGCATCATGTGCAAAAAAGCAATTGTCCTCCATCTAATGAGCCTGTTGGAAGACAAAGGGATGCAGGGAAGGAGACAGGGATGCAGGGAAGGAGACAGGGATGCAGGGCTGCGGCGAGTTGGGAACCACCTTCTCCCCCGAGCTCCTTTCCCTCTGCAGCCTGGGCTCCTGCCCGTGGCCATTCCAGGGGCATCCCAGTGGGATCCCTGCAGGATGAGAGCAGGGACAAGAGGATCCCCCATCCCACCACTTGCCCCTCTTTGCCGGCATGAGCCTCACGCTGCGGCGCTTCCCAGATAAAAAGCATTTCTGTCACCAAAATAAGGCATTTCATCTGTTTTTCTTTTTTTTTTCTCTCTCTTTTCTTTATTTTTATTTTTTTTTAAAAAAGCAGTTTCTAAATGAAGTTGGCTCCTGTCAGGGTGGTGTTTGTTGGTGTTGGTCGTGGTGCCAGAGCCGGCTGCTGCTGGTGCCCATGGGAGGGTCCCCTGGCACTTGTTTCTTTCTTTTACCAAAGCCAAACTCTTAGAACCAAATATGAAGTTTCAGTCTTGGCCTTTGGGTGATAAGCACATTTTCTTCACGTTTCATGTAGGATGTTTTTCCCCGCAGGGCTGGGTCTCCCCGTCCCCTTTCCAACCTGCACTTGGTTCAGCAAAGCACTCGAGATCCTCCCGGGGCAGGAGGGGAATCAGCCCCAGCCCGGGGGGCTCCATGGGGGAGGATCTTCCCACTGGGACTGCGGGTCCCTCCTTCGGTGCTGGCGTGGGATGGTGACCCCAGCCCATCGTGTGTCCCCCTCCTCATCCCACCCCCCCAGCCCTTTAGCTTGAAAAGAAAGTGTTAACCTTTCTGCACCGAATACCTCAGTTCGGAACCAGAATAAACTCATGAAACTTGAATTTAAAAGATCCTTTTTGAAGATCCTTTTCAGTATTCTACAGAGGAGAACTGGAAAAAGAGACTTGTTTACATTGCTGTCGAGTCCGCACTTGCCTCTTGCAGCTCTTTCCCTTTCCGGGAGGAATTTCGGCACCACTTTATCTCTTCTTCTCGCTGCTGGCCCTCGCCCTCCCCGCGGGGCAGGAAGGGGGGTCCAAAGTCCTGAGCCGTTGTCTTCAAGGGCTAAAGTTCCTTTCCAGGCACCCGGAGGGGCCGAGATGCCCCCGCCTGGGCTCCCGTCCCCGGCACCGGTTCCCGGGGATGGAGCTGGGATTGGGAGCTGCCGTGGCTCCGATGCTTGGGGAAAGCTGGGAGGCAGCAGCTGCCCCGTGCCCCCTGTGCCCCCCGTTCCCCCTGTGCCCCCCTCGGCACCTCCTGGTGTTGTTGGCACTGGGGGGGTCGGGGCGTTTTCCCGCCGCCAGGGCGAGCGTTCCTTGGAGCACGTGGAGGAAGCTGCTGTTCCTTCACACCCCCCACCCCCTGCCCCTTAGTGGTTTTCTTTTTTTTTTGGAGTGTTATCGTGGTTTTCATTTTCTTTGTCAAGAGGAGAAAACTGATCCCTCTGGGCCTTGTTTCTGTGCTTGTGACCTTCTGCTCAGCTCAACGTGACGCGTAAACCTACGGCGAGACAATCAGTGTGGTCTCTGTAAGGGCTGCTCCGTCTCTTCTCTGCAGCACCACGCTCCCTGGAGATGTGTGTTCTTTGCTCTTAGCCAGGATCTTTTCCTCCCCTCCCCTCGTGTCTTGTTAAAAATAATAATAATAATAATAATAATGATGGAGGGAAACGAGGTTTCAGCAGCGCATCCGTGGTCTGGGAGCACGTGGTTTGGGGGGGTGGGGAGGGTACTCGTGGCCAGTTTCTGTGGGGGTCCCAGTCTTGTTCTCCTTTAACGCTGTATTGTATACATTTGACAGCACAGCTTGACAATTTAAGTAATAATCAAAGTGTTTGGTAATAATGCATTATTTTGCTAAACGAGATTTGTGATGGTTTCCCTAGTGCATTGTAAAGAGGGATGGAGGGAAACTTCCACTGCCCCCCCAGACCCCCCAGCCTGCCCCCCACCCCCGTTCAGTGCTGGGGGCTCCCAAATCCTCCTTCCTTCCCACCCACCTTGATGCCAAAGTTGGACCATTCCCGCTCTGCCTGGCCGGCAGCCCTTTGGTGTCACTCTCACCAAGCAGTGACTTTTTCTTTTTTGGCTTTCCCGTCCCCCCACCCCAAAAAAAAAAAAAAACCCACAAAAAAAAAAAGCTGCCAAAATCTCTTGGTTTGGAACACGCAGGCACCATCACCCACCCACCCCCCCCCCCGAAAAAGGAAGTTTCTCTCCGCCCCCTTGGTCCAAAGCACTTGCTTCAAGTAATAAGCACTTTTGTTAAAGCATGAGTCTGGATTCCCTTTAGCATCCCCACGGGATAGGGAGCAGCAAGAGCAGAAGGGACAGGAGAGAGTGTCTTTGGGTTTATTTTTTTCATTTTTAGTTTTAAGAAAAAACAAACAAACAAAACAAAAAGAAAAAAAAAAGTTTTTGTCTAGGGAATGAATGGACAAAGGGAAGTTGTGTTTTGAGAGAGAGAGAGAGAGAGAGAGGAAAGCAAAACCAACAGCACAAATACATGTCCCAGGTGTGTTTGCACTGCCGCTGCTGGGGGCGGGGCCCCCCCGGAGCCATAGAACTGCTGACGAACCCTGAATGTAACGACCCCCCCTCCCCGGGGCCGGGGCGACACCCACCACGAGAAACTGCTCCTGGTTCCTTCCCCCTTCTGCTCCCCCCCCGCTGCAGGAAATTCAAAACTTGTTGTTTTCCTTAGGAAAATGTTTCCCACCCTCCCTCCTCGTCCCCTCTTCCCAATGGATGAAGCTGCTCCCCCCCACCCCCCCTGACAGCAGCGGGACAGGGAGGAGCAGCCCCCGGCCCCATCCTGGGGCTGGATATATAAAAGTAGCACTAAAAACAAAGCAAAAAGTCCAAAAAACAAAAGAAAAAAGGAACAAGCTGTTTTTCCATTTGTTTGACCCCCCCCCCCTTCCGAGGGATGCGTGGCCCCTTCCCCCCGCCCCGGGCTGCAGCGTTAGTGAGAAACAAGTGAAAAACCAAAACCAAGAGCAAACTGCACAGACCCAAGAAAGAACCTTTTTCTTGGATTTCCTGCTGTTTGCGGGTGGGGGTCGGGCCCCCGTGCCCCCCACACCCCCCTGCCCACCATGGGGACCACGGGCGGGGGGCTCTGGGGGTGGGTCTGTGCAGACCCTCAGCCCACGCTCACCTTTGCCTTCAGTGAGAAACCAAAGGACAAACCCACGACTCCCACGGACACGCGGAGTCTTTGGTTCGGGGTGTTTTTATTTCTCTTTTTCTCCCCCCTCCTCGTTGTTTTTTTTGTGGTCCGTGTTCCCCCCCCCCCTTCCTTCTTCTCTTTTTGTTTCTTTTTGTTTTCCTCCAAGGGCACGAGGAGCTGTTCAAAACCTCTTCTCCTCCCGGATGAATTTTTCCTGATGCATCCGAAAGGAGGGGAAAAAACAAACAAACCAACCAACAAAACCGAAAGAAATCGATCCCAACGGAGCCGGGACGCGGCGGCGGGAGCTTCGGAGCGGGGAGGCCGAGGGTAACGTACAGACCAGGCCCCCCCCGGGGGGTGGGGGGCACCGGCAGCTCCAGCATCCTGGCTCTTCCCTTGATCTAAACCCCTCGGAGTCGTGGTGTGAGGTTGGGATAGGCCGGAGCCCCCGAGGGGCAGCGGGAAGGGGGACGCGTCTCCGAGGACTGGAAGGCACCTGTAGCAAGCTCTGTGTCTTTACAATATCCGACGTGTAAATGCTGCACCTCTGTATATTATGCACATAAACATTTCTTGGAATAAGATAGGACAGACCTCATCACCAGTCAGGTATCCACGGCTCTTCCTCCTCTGTGTCTCCGTGTTCTGGCGTGTGCGGGTCCGTGTGTCCGGGCGTCGTCTGAGCTCCCCGTGCAGGGGGGAGGGAGGAGGGGATGAAGAAAAAAAAAAAAAAAAGAGGAAAAATAGCCTTACTCGACCCAGTGGTATCGATATTGTTCGTCAACTTGAAAATAATAAAGTCAATGCATGGAAACCTCCAGCTGAGCCAACCGCGCGTGCCGGGTGGGATGTTTGGGAGGCGTGTCCCGGAGCTTCGATCCCACCGGGATTTCTCCTTTAGACACCCAGGGTGAGTGGCTGCTCCTTCCTCCTTCTCTTTCTTTCCTGAGGCTGTAGATAGTGAATTCCTCATGGTTTGAGCAAAACTGCTGGTTTTTTTGGTGCTCTGCGCTTGGTTTCCAGGCAGGGGTCACCGCCGGGGCTGGGGTCCTGCTGGGGGGTGGGGGGTGTCCGGGGGCGTCGTTGGTTCCTCCTGTTTGCACTTTGTGAAATGTGGCCAGTGTTGGGGGGTGGGGGCCACTGCCTGGCCCCTGCCCCCCGGGGGGGTCTGCCCAAAACCAGAGATGCTGCAGGCTTTTGGTGCTTGGGAAGAGCTGCTGTGGGACAGGAGAGTCTTGGGCTTGTTTGTGGGGTGGTTCATTAGTGAAGTGCTGCTTTAATTTGTGTCTTCTCTGCACTGTTCACACCTACCTCTGGCAATAACTGGGGCTCTGGGGCTCAGACCTGGGGGGACACTCCTGCACCCCTCGGACCTGGGGCAGGGATGGTGAAACCTGCCACCACGGGGGGAAAATCGGTGTAGGGGGGTGGTCCTGAGCCAGCCCCGGGTGTGGCAGCAGCGTCGTCTCCCCCAGGGTGTCTGTGACCCCCTGTGGGCTGGGCTGTGGTTAGTGACTGTTCCTGCTGAGGACCTGCCAGGGAGGGAGGTGAGGGGTTGATCCCCAAGTGTCCCTACAGCCGTTGGCACCATCCCCATCTGCACCCCAGGCTCCCTGCCCCGGTCCCGGGGCCGATCCCTGTTCCGGGGTCTCCTTCCCCTCTGCAGGTGCTTCTTCAGCCACTGGTCCAAAGCACAAGTGGGGACCAGGCGAGGGGAGCTCGGCCAGAGGGGCAGAGCTTTGATGTGCAATGTAAAAATAGGGGAAAAAAACAACACAGAAATGTGTGAAATCCCCCCCCGGGGCCGTTGGGGCCCCGAGGTGCTGGTGCCTTGGTGGGCAGATTGAGCCCCGTTCTTGCCCTGCTCCTGAGCCGGGCAGAGAAAACAGGGAGCAGGGAAACCCCTTCGTGTGGTGCAGGGGAAACACGAGGCTGTTTGACCCCCCTGGGGCTTGAGGGGGGAGATGGGCAGGAGAGGAGGGAAACCAGCCCAAGGAGCCACCGCCCTGCAGCCCCAACACTGCCCTGCCAGCCCCCCAGCCCAGCGAGCCCCTTTGTCTCAGATGTTCCATAAATGTATTTTCAGAAATCCTGCATCACCTTTGGGGGGGGGGGGGGAGGGAAAGGAACTAAAAAGAAATTTAAAAAATTGAAAGAAAGAAAAAAAAAGCATTCAGACTTTGATCTATTTTATACAATATAAGTTGCGACCAGGTCCTGTTGTTCATATTGTGGCTTTGAATCAATTATGTTTATTAAAATGCTATTGCTTCTATCTCCTGTCCTCCTTTCTCTAATGGCTGGTCCTGGGGGAGCAGGAGTGGGAAACGCTCGGGCAAACCCCCCTGGCACCCCCTGCCTGGGGAGCACCAGGTGCCCCCGACCCCGGGACAGGACACGGGGCTCCGAGGGGACCCCATGTCCCATCCCTGCAGGGATTGAGGGGCTGGGGGGGATGTCCCGGCTGCTGCTGCTGGGGGTCTCTGGAGGAGGGGAGAAGCTCCATTCCTGGGGCAGGTTTGGGGCTCCCATGTCCCTCCAGCTCGGCCGCTGCTGGCTCTGGTTCCCGCCGCGTGGGGCTGGGGCTGCTCAGGGCTGGAGCCACGCACGGAGCTGCCCCTCGGCCAGGGCGATGCCCAGCATGATGCTGCTGCCCAGCAGGAACCCCACGTTCTGCAGGAGGAACCGGCCCCAGGTGCCCTGGCCGGGGCCCTCAGCCCCCCGCAGCGCCTCGGGGAGCTGGGGCAGAGCGGGGGGCTCAGTGGGGCGGGCGCCAGGCTCAGCCCCCCCAGCTGCCCCCCAGACACCTCCTTACCATGTCGGCCAAAGCCACGTAGAGGAAGACACCAGAGGTGACGGTGAGGATCCAGGGGGTGAGGTGGGTCGCGCTCTGCCCCACGGCCACCCCCACGGCTGCCCCCAGGCAGGAGAGCAGGGCTGAGAGCCCGTTGAGGAGCAGGAGGGTGCGGGGGGCTGTACCCGCCCCCAGCAGCACTGCCAGGTCCCCTGCGGAGAGAAGAGGTGGGTGATGGGGGTGCCATGGGGGGCTGTGGTGGGGCGGGGGGACGGGGACCTACCCAGCTCGTGGGGCAGCTCGTGGCAGAGCACGGCCAGGGCGGTGCTGAGACCACCAGGGAGGCTGTGGGAGAAGGCAGCACCTGCAGGAAGAGGGTCCTGGGCCCCGGTGCACCATGTACCCTTGTCCCCATGCACCCCCCTATGCACACCTCCCCCTGCACCCCCCTGTGCACCCCCCTCCCCACGCACCCCCTCCCCATGCACCCTGTGTCCCTCCATCTTCACCCCCCGTGCCCCTCCATCTTCACCCCCCGTGCCCCTCACCAATGGCCAGCCCATCCGTCAGGTTGTGGATCCCATCCCCCAGGACCACCATCCACACCATGTCAGTGGCCCTGGGGCTGGGGGGCAGCATGGGGCCGTGGGAGTGTCCGTGGGGGGATCTGTGGGGGTGTCCGTGGGGCTTGAGCTCCAGCGCTGGCTCCAGTTCTGTCAGATGTTGCAGCTCAGCTCCTGCGATGGCAGAGACCCAGGGTGGGCTCCAGGCCCGGGAGCCGCAGGGTCTGAGGGGTGTGAGGGGAGGGGTCTTACCTCCTCGTGATGGTGCCAGGACCTCTGTGGCCACATCGGGGGTCTCCCTGGGGGAGTGTCCCTGGGGAAGACAGAGGCTCTGGGTGCAAGGCTGGACCCGGGGGCAGCCCCGTGCCCACCCCGGTGCCCGTGGCTCTCACCGTGTCCTCCCGGCGCCGCCGCAGCATCCCCAGGAGCAGCTCCACCAGGAAGAGCAGGTAGATGCCCCCCAGCACCGCCAGCCCCTGCAGCACCGCGGCTCCCGGCTCCGCCGGCGTCTCCTGGTGCCTCCCCTGGGCCTGGACACGGGTGATGCGGCCGCTCAGGGGACCCCGACCCCCCGGTGTCCGCCGGGAGCCTCGTGCCCGCGCAGCGGGGCGGGGGTACCTACGTGGGGCCAGAGGTGGAGCAGGGCGTCCCCGCAGAGCGTCCCCACGGCCAGGGCCACCAGGAAGGCCAGCAGGGAGCGGAGGCAGCGTCGGCTGAGCAGCGGGACCAGCAGCACGGCCAGGGCGGAGGGCAGGCTGACCACGGCCACCGCCAGGAGCCCCCAGCCCAGCGCTGCGGGGAGGGTGAGACCAGGACCCCGGGTGGGGATGCAGGAGGGGGGGACCTTGGGGACCCCGGGGCTGTGGGGTGATGGGGGATGTGGGGGGGACACACATGCAGGGATGCAGGAATGGCCGGTGTAGGGATGGGGTGTCAGGGGTGCGAGCATGGGAACCAGGTGCTGGAGGGATCCAGGGATGAGGATGTGGGGACAGGGGACACGGGACGATGCGATGGGGGACCCGGGGCCGGGTGACCTGGGGTGGGGGAGGTGGGGAGGGGGCTCCAGGTCAGGGTTACCTGGCCACAGGGTCCCCCCCGGGGGGCGGCAGCGTCACCTCGTCGCGGTGCTGGATGCAGACGCGACTGTCGATCTGGTAGAGCAGGGCCGGGCAGAGCAGCGTGAACTGCGCGGGGGTCAGCTGAGACCCCGCCTCCAGCCCGAAATTCACCAGCAGCTGGGAGACATTGAGGCACTGCGGGGGGGGCGGATGTTCAGCGGCACGGGGGGGGCTGGAGGGGTCCCCGGGGGACGGGATGGTGTGTCCCGTCCCCCCCCGTCCCTGCTCACATCGTCATGCGGGTGGTCGGTGCTGGAGTGTTCCAAGCCCAGGACCCTCCCCAGCAGGTTCAGCCCGGGCTGGTCCCGCCGGGGGGCTGTGGGAGTCCCGGGGGGCTCCGTGGGCGCCGGTTTCGTCCAGCTTTTTGTCGGGGAGGGCGGGGAGCTGGGGGAGGCCAGCGTGGATGAGCCCCCACGCATCACCCGAGGGATGGGGAGCAGCCCCCCCGGGGGCGGGCGAGGGGGGGCAGCGGTACCTGGGGGGGGCGGTGGGTGGGGGGCGCGCTGGGGTCCCCGCCGTGCTCCCAGGCCGGGTGCCAGTGCCGGTGTTTCTCCTCCTGCACCTCCAGTAGGTCGAGGTGGGCGACGTGTCCGTGTCCCAGCTCCTCGTGCTGGATCTGGACCACCCGCACCCGGCCCAGCCCCAGGCTGCCCAGCAGCCGCGCCAGCCCCTCGGAGGGGAGGGTCCCGTTGGACCCCCCGTACTGCCCGAACAGCTGCTGCAGGTAGTACCCGTGCTCCTGCGCCGCGTCCTCGGGCAGCGGCTCCACCGTCCCCTCTGTCCCCAGGGCCAGCAGCCCCAGGACCCCCAGGAGGAGCCCGGGGGGGCCCATGGGGACGGATCCTGCGGGGTG